>NC_083343.1:121934059-122116730 GCF_019175385.1 Lycium barbarum | reverse complement strand
GCATCACAATACACAACATAACCATCTGGTCCTTCTGGGAGTGTCAAGACTGGGGCTGAGGTTAATCTACCCTTCAATTCCTGAAAACTCCGTTTACAAGCATCAGCCCATTGACATTTCGCTAATTTCTGAGTTAACTTCGTCAATGGTGCTGAAATAGAGGAAAACCCTTCCACAGATCGTCTATAGTAACCTGCCAATCTCAGAAAGCTACGAACTTCTATAGGCGTTGTAGGCCTTGGCCAAGTCTTCACAGCTTCAATCTTTTGAACATCCACTCGAATGCCGTCTGCTGAAATAATGTGGCCCAGAAAAATCACAGAATTCAGCCAGAACTCATATTTTGAAAATTTTGCATACAATTCTCGAGTCCGAAGGAATTCCAAGGACAATACGCAAGTGGTCTGCGTGCTCCGTTTCTGACCGAGAATATACTAAGATGTCATCGATGAACACAATCACAAATAGTTCAGAAAGGGCCTGAATACATTATTCATCAGATTCATAAACATCGCCGGAGCATTAGTCAACCCAAATGACATCACCCGAAATTCATAGTGACCATATGTCGTTCTAAAAGCTGTTTTGGGAATATCTTCTTCTCTAACTCTCACTTGGTGATACCCCGATCTTCGATTAATTTTGGAAAACCATTTGGCACCCTGTAATTGGTCAAACAGATCATCGATTCTTGGAAGTGGATATTTATTCTTTATCGTTACCCTGTTCAACTCTCTATAATCTATGCACATCCGTAGGAAACCATCTTTATTTCTCACAAATAGAACAAGTGCTCCCCATGGAAATGAACTGGGCCTAATAAATCCCTTCTCAAGCAAATATTTGAGTTGTGCCTTTAGCTTTTTCAATTCTGCAGGAGCCATTCGGTAAGGAGGAAATAGATATAGGCTTGGTGTCCGGCAACACTTCAATAGCAAAGTCAATCTCTCTTTCCGGAGGAAGGCCTGGAAGTTCATCTGGAAATACATCCGGGAATTCATTTACTACCAAGACGGATTGAAAAGTTGGTAGCTTTGCTTCGGTGTTGTCACGACCTAGCTAGAGGGACATGAAGGGTACCCGGAGCTACCCTACCGAGCACCACCTAACTCACTTGTCATCACATTCAATCTGAACATACACCGTTCTCATCATAAAACCCATTACGAGACAACCTTCATTTACTTCCCAAACACATATATACATATACATATATATATATACATAGGCCCACAAGGCTACAAAATGATGCGCAGAATATGCACTAATAAGATCATAAGACATCTACTACCCACACACATGTATCTACGAGCCTCTACTAGAATACTGGAATCATAAGGTCGGGACAGGACCCCGCCATGCCCCAAATATGTACACAAAAATATACCAACAAGCGGCAACTCCGGAGAAGTGGAGTGCTCCTATACGACTGCTGATAGAGCTCCTAGATATCCGGTTCGTCTCCCTGTCTACCTGTGGGCATGAACGCATCGTCCATAAAAGGAAGGACGTCAGTACGAACAATGTACTGAGTATGTAATACATGAACCATAATGCAGTAAAGCAATAAGGAAACATGAGGGAAAGAGATAACCTGTATATCAAACTGCCCCTTAAGGCGAATACCATGCATGCTTAACCTTTTAAGAAAACATTTTTCATACATACATAATATAATATCATCACTAGCTCACGTCCGAGGTAATCATCTCACGCCGCCCACTAGTGGTGACTGCCCGACCAACTAGGCACGGTGTAACTATCATCATCCATAAGCCGCCCACCGAAGTGGTGTCTGCCCGACCAACTAGGCACGGTGTAATCATACATAAAAATAAGCATACATGAGAGCCCAATTAAAAGCTACAACTCTATCGGAGTGACGTAAGGTCGGTAACCTCCAATTATGTTATGGAACAATCATGATCGCCATGTCTCACCTTGAAGGAAATAGTATTATGAGGTGAGACTATCATCAATGAGTAATATCAAGAAAATCATGCAATAGGATCATTGGTCTCATTATAGCATCATTTCATAAGCTTTAGAATCTCGATGAATAAAATTATCATAATCATCGTCATTATCATAGAACATATCTCCTCTCTTTCTCATAGGAAGCTCTTAGAAATCTTTAGCCTTCAACTTTGGGATACGAGAAAGTCATGGAAATATAAAGGAATCATAGTATAGGAGTCATGCCTTTGAAAGAAAGGGACTAGCCTTACATACCTTTACGTCTCTTTAACTTTATCGACTAAACGTTTCCCCCTCCAAGCTCACGATTCTACATTCAAGAGATTTTGTACTAAAATCAGATAATTGGAAGCATACTTGTGTCTAAACTAAAATGGCTAAGAGCTAACGAAAATTGGGCAGCATTTCCTTTGTTCCAACAACTTCTTCCATATGGTAAACAACTCCCAAATATCGATAGCAACACCCATAATATCATAATCAATAAACTTCTTTAAGTTAAACATTATTCAACTCTTAAAATTCCCTTTCGAAGTCATCTTTAACCATAACTACAATGCAACACCATATCCATTTTCATATAATACTTCCCAACATCATTAGTATCATTCACAGCATGATTATAATCATGGCATAACAAGAATTATGATTCAAGTCAAATTACTATTCATGAATATCATTATTTCCACATTTGAGCCTCATATTCTACTTTCTTTTCCAATCCAATTCATTCAACCACTCAATACTCTTAATAACGTGAGATGAATTCAAAACTCACCTTTGGTGATATATGAATGGACTTTGGATGAAAAATACTTTACTTGAGAAAAAACCCAACTTCAATTCCAAGAGAATTCTTGGCTTCCATCAACACTAGTGAGCATCCACACACTTGATTCTCTTGATTCTTGGTGTTTAATCTTTGATTTCTCTTGGATTTGTGTTGATATGGTGAGTTAATGGGAGCTTTGAGAGGATTTAGGGTTTTGATTTGGGTGAAAAATGAGGCAAAAGTCGTGGGAAGGGGTATATAAAAGTTGGAAAAATTTTTTCCAACGCCCCAAAATCTGGAAATCTCGGGAATAGTACGTGTTACTGTTCATCACGTACTTTGAAGTACGTGATGAACAATATCACGTACTTTGGGGGACAAAAATTTTCGGTTTTGGAAATTCTGGGCAAAATACGCCCAGAAAATACGGGACGTACTTTATTGTACGACCCGTATTTCCCTCCGTACTCACAGAAATGCGATCCGTCAGTTGCATTGGAAAGAAGACTCGCCGAACTTCAATTTACATACTTTATGGATTCCGTAACTCCTCATATTCTAGGAGATATGCCCCTGACAAGTTGGGCCAAAATTTTCGTCAAAATTTTGTCAAGTTTTTTCCAAATTTCCAACGAACCTATTTTCTTCGATTCGCTTGATCCCGAAACCTTTAAGTACTTGTGTAACACTTATTAAAAGTCTTCCTTGACCTTATAGGGGTATCATGGCCTCTCCGAACTCACGTTAGTTTGCTTACAACGACGCGAAAATCCATGAGGTGTAACAGGTGTCATGAACTCGGACTAGCTGATAAATATAACCTTTAGCTATCATCTTCCTTGCTTTAAGGTAGGAAATAAACCTACCTCTTGGAGACACTGTATTGCTTTCCATTCAAGTACGGATTCTCCCGGGAATTGGAATCGAACTATTTTCGTTCTACAATCCACATTTGCATAACAAGAGGCCAACCAAACCATTCCCATAATCACATCAAAATCTAACATTTCTAGTTCAATCAAATCAGCTGTAGTTTGGCGATCACACACCACAATCACATAATTTTTATACACCTGCCTCGCTGTTACTGGATCACTAACCGGAGCAGATACCTCGAAAGGTTTAATTGGCTCGGGTGTCACCCCAATACGGCCAGCAATATTGGGAGTAATGTAAGACAACTTAGAACCAGATCTATCAATGCATAGACGTCATGAAAGAATATGGATAATATACCTGTAACCACATCCGGGGAGGACTCAAGATCCTATCATCCGGCTAGAGCATAAATATGAGGCTGAGTACCACCTGAACCGGATGCTCCCTCTTGGCCCCTACCACGGCCTACTGGAATCTGGGGAGTCTGCCCTATCGGGTGCACAGACGAGGAAGAACCGACTGCGGATCCTGTGGGCTGAGCCCCAACTCTACCAGCCATCGAAGGAAATCTCGCATCATATGCCCAACCTGACCACAGGCATAGCAAGCATCTGAACCTCGGCGACACTGACCGGAATGTAATCTGCCGCACTGGCTACATCGCGGCACCGGTGGTCTCCGCTGGCTAGGATCACCTCCAAACTGAGTACTCGAGACTCTCGACTCTGACCCGGACCAGAATAAATAGGGCGATCAAATCTCCTGCCCGCAAACCGAGGAGGTGCACTCGACGCGGACTGGCCTGAATATCTGGAATACTGTTGCTGCTGACTCCCTCTATACTCACCACTAGCAGATCTGGCCCTGTTACTCTGCCCTCTATCAATATCGCGCTCACTTCTTTGCGGATGTTGTTGCTCTTCTAAGTTCTGGACATGAGCCTAAATATGGAAAATGTACATTCTAGACAGGTCTTGCTGCAATGGACACATCGATCATCAAGCTAGCTCCTAAATTTCCCTAAAGTATGTCTGACATTCTTGATATTTAAAAAGAAATTGTTTGGACTTACAGTCGCAGGAGTTGCCAGAGCAACATATTGGGGAGATGGGTATGACAGACTGAGACGACAAGGTCCATATTTTTTCGAACACATGCTCTTTGCTTTCTTTACGTCGTACATTCTTGATGAAATGTTCACATTCACGAGCAGTATGACACCTTTGGGGATTGAATTTATGATGCCAATGTTCTACCAGTCGTCTTCTTCAATTTCGTATGCAGCTTCTATACCTTTAACCAATGTGGTTTAGATGAATTCAAGATTGTTTGGAATTCTATTACAATCAACTAGAGTAGAGACAAAGAAAGCAAGAGGAATGTCTACTCTTAGCCAAGTGCATATAAATTGCACACTTTATTTTCTCATTTGGTACTCTCTCGGTTCAACTCATATGACACTCTTTCCATATTGGGACGTTCCAAAATATTCAATCATTCTACTTATGTACAACTTCCACAACTTTCAAATACTAAAATTCATGAAACTATTCATCATACTCTTAACTCTGATTTGATATTTGCTCTCTTTTCAACCACTACTTTAATATTCTCTTCCATTATCCAAAATATACAATATAAGTCAAATTAACATCTTAAACTCCCGCCCAAGACTCAAACGCCATCAAATAACAGAGATGACACATAGTTACAGAAGGCATATAGTTATGCAACTTTAGGCTCTTACCATATGCTTTTCTGTTTGAAACATCGTCTAGCAGAGTTTGCTGACTGCATTATTCGGTGTTTTCGCTCCCCTGTTGAAGCAAAAATGACTTGCTGGTACATCCACTTTCCAATTCATATCATATACACCAAGTTCTTGATACCTTTGATTAAAGACACTTCGAGTTGACTCCAAATGCTGCTTTGAGCTTCCCATTTTATTCCATTCTTGAACCTTTGGTCAGCCACAAAGAAAACCCCTGAATACAAATTACCTTGTTGAATCAAGAATTGAAAACACACCCTTTATACGAACAATGACAAAGTATGAGAATTGTTTTTTTCATGCTAACCTTGTGAATGTAAGATCCAACATTTGATGAGTACCATTTGGCTCCGACACTCGATTCAGGTTTCTCTGAGAACACACAAAGGGAAACTCCTTTCTTCTTATCGTCTCTTACACTCTTACTTCAACATGCTTCACGAACAGAGCACTCGTCCTAAGTAATCGAGATGAGCTAGGGCCAAGAACCATGTGATAATAGCCATTAATGCCGTACCTTATGCTAAGCAACACTGAAATAGGAAACAAAACAACATGTGTGTCCATTATAAAGGAGATCACTGAAGAGGCTAAAGCATAAAAAAATTGAATATTACATGCCACATATCCATACAAGTAGCAGGGCGAGCAAACGAGCCGATTTCTCTTGCCACGTCCAACAATGATAGAAATAATGACAACAATAACGATGATGGTGATGCATGGAAGAGGGTAATTCCCTCTGTGAAAAATGAAACTTGAAGCTGTGGGGGGTAATTCCCTCTGTGAAAAATGAAACTTGAAGCTGTGGGAGAAGGGGCATAAAGGATTATTAACAAGAGAATTATCAAAATGCTGAAAATACCATATTAGAAGAGGAAACAAATGGCTTGCTAGTAGGTGTAAGTAATGAAATTGGCTGATTCATGTTGCCTTTTATTTGTTCTATGTAAGTAATGCAACTAATTGTTCTATGTAAGAACAATTGCACGATTTCCTTCAAAGGCACTGGTTTTTAATTTTTACCTTTCGTCTAATATCCGAGTTTCTGCATTCGAACTCAGGCTCAGTCAAAAATAAGAAAAGAATTTCGCAAGGTAGAAGTTTATAACAAAATTAAGCCTATTCGGGTAAAAGTTAGGCCTTAAAGCAAACTCTTACCCAAAATTAGGCCTATTCGAGTAAAAATTAGTCTTTAAGGCAGAGATTTGCCTTAGGCAAACTTTAGGCAAACCGACTTTTGTCCAAACTCTGTCTTATAAGATTCAAACTATATCTTAAGGTAGAGTTTGAATCTAACTCTGCTTTGCGATTTATTTTTATTTTTTATTTTTTTAAGTTTTTTATTAAGGCGGGGTTCGAACCCGGAACCCATTGCTTTTAGGCAAAGGATAAAAATTAAAGGCAAACAATTTGAGGGGCAAAAATTAAAAACCAGTGCCTTTAAAGGCTATTCCGCGCAAAAAAATGCACTGATTTCCCAAAGCGGGTGTTGAATTGTATGGAGGGAAACCCCTAAACTCACTTTCTAATATGAAAAACCAATTAATTAAAGTTTTGCCTGGACACCCCCAAACAACAATTTCCAACTCTTTAACTCAAACACCATATGCCACCTAACCAGTATTATAATTTCAACATAATTTTATGGGATAGTTTATAATTTCGTTAGAAGAAATAACTAGATTGGTCATACCACAAATTCGGTACTATTTTTATACCATATTCTACGTAGGATAACAATCTGGGAATAAAACAATCAATTGACAAAGGTGTCATTCTCCAAACACTTTTACCAAGGCTAATATTAAATGTGAAAGTAAAAGTTAATCCAATTTATCTAGTATAAAAAAACCAAACATGTATTTTATGTTATACCCAATATATTCTATTATGAATGATTCAATTCAATGAACAAACATCTATCAAAAAAGTATATTTACTGCTAATAAGTTTATAATTATTTAAGTTTACAACCGAAAGAAAGTATATATTCTATCAACAAAAAATAATGCTACTACAATAGATTTTTACAAACGTCGCATACACTAATCATCAGAAATTTTTATTATTGTACCCGCCAATCAGATATATTAGTATTACTAGTCCTACATTATAGGGAAAAGGGTCAAAAATAACTCTCTACTTTGAAAAAAGGGCTAAAAATATAATCCGTTACGAATTTGGGTAAAAAATACCCCTCCCGGCCCAACTAAATAATAACCCAAGAAGTGGAATACGTTTGAGAGAAATTGGGGGGAATAAGGGGATCGTACAAATTCTTATTTAGTTGGGTTGAGTTTAAAAAATGAACTATATTCGAAATTGTTACGACACACCTTACCTTTCCCTGGGTCCTATTACACCCTTAAACTTATTTAAAACGGAATAATTACCCCCTAAACGCTGATGCCCACTCTCATATGGGAGAGTGACATACACTCTCCTTGCCACATGTGTATTCATTTGTTTTTTTTTTTAAATCAGCTTACGAGTCAATTTTTTTAAAAAAACTGAATTTTCTTTTAAAAAAATGATTTTTAAAACCCGTTTTAAAAAAAAAATTGAAAATTTGATTTTTTATAAAACCCTTAAAAAAATTGAAAACATGGATTAAAAAACTGAATTTTATTTTTAAAAAATGATTTTTAAAACTCGTTTAAAAAAAAAAATTTAATTTTTTTAAAAACCCATTTTAAAAAAAAAAACTGAAAAGATGAATTTTTTTTAAATATGGAAAAATGGATTTGTTAAAACTATGGAAAACTTGATTTTTTTTTTTATATGTCTTAAAAAATCTTGATTTTCATGATTTCATTTTCTTAGGACATTTTTATTTTTCAAAATAAAATCCGGAAAAAGTGTTTTTCTTGTCAAAATGTGAAAAAACTGAATTTTTATATAATTTTGGAAAAATTAATTTTTTTTAAAATGTGGAAAACCTATTTTTTAAAACTGAATTTGGAAAACTAAATTTATTTTCATATTTTCAGAAAATATAAATTTTTAAGAAAAAATTAAATTTTCTCATTTTTTATGTTTCTCACTCTCTCAAAGAGAGTGAAACACACTTTCTTTGTCACATCAGCGTTTAAGGGGATAATTATTTCATGTTAAAAAGTTTAGGGGGATAATTATTCTATTTTAAATAAGTTTAAGAAGATAATAGGACTCAGAAAACGATAAAATGTGTCATAACAACTTCGAATATAGTTCGGGGTAATAGAACCTTATGCCATTTTCAAATCTTAAAGACTCAAAAACCATTTGCCACCCAGCTAGCGCCCAAACTCAAAATATGGCGCCATATAAATATACACTAACATCTCTCTTTCATTTCGTCAACTTTCTCTTCCCTTTCTCTTTACACTTCTATACACACACACAGAGAGGAAAAGGAAGAGAAAGAGAGAGTAATTACAAGAAATGGCAGGCCAAGAAAATTGTGTGAGAGTAACAAGGCTGGCGAAGAAAAGGGAAGCAGAAGCAATGGTTAAGCACTTACAACAACCCAACAAGAAGAGAGTTGTGTTGGGTGAGATTCAAGATTTGTCAAATGTGGGTATCAACAAAATGAAGCCCAAATGTAAGCAGACTACTACTAAGAGGAAGCTGAAAAGGTCTGTTAGTGAAAAGGAGAAGGAATTTGATGACCCTCAGATGTGTAGTGCTTATGTTTCTGATATATATGATTATCTTCATCAAATGGAGGTTTGTCTTTTTTACTCATCTCAATAATTTTTTTGTGTTGTCTTAGGCGCAACTTAATGAAGATCTTAATTTTATTTATTTAGATCTTAACGATTATGTGTTTCTTTTAAGAACAATTTAATGAGTCTGAATAAATCTGTTCCTCTGTTTCAATTTATGTGAACTAATTTCCTTATTAGTCCGTGCTAAAAAGAATGATCTCTTTCTATATTTGAAAATAATTTACCTTTATGCAATGATTTATAACTACACAAAATATATGTGATTCATTTTACACCACAAGTTTAAAAGTCTTCTATACTTTCTTAAACTCCATGACCAGAGTCAAATAGGTTCACATAAATTAAAATGGAGGGAGTATATAACGAAGTCTTAATTTGTAATTTGTGGTACATTTCATGTATATGTTTAAAAAATGTACGTAATTTTTAAGAAGTGAAATATCTAAATTCTCGCTAGATCAAGTGCATTATATGTTGCTAGCAAGTCAATTGATTTAAATGGTCTTACCTAATAGAGCTAGATTTGGTTTCTTATGGATGATTTTCGCAAATGGGCACACTAAAGATTGAATCTTGGCAACTGGGTTGTGATTAATATAGTTGAATTAACTATATTAAATCTTGATTTCCAGCCATGTTAAGTTGTTTGGGTTTGTGTGCAGTAGTGTAAGGAGTCATTTGGTAGGAGGTATTGGAGAAAATAATGTTGGTTTTAGCTTTAGTGTTATTTAATCCCTTATTTGGTAGTGTTTTCAACCTATGTATAACCAATACCTGTATTAGTTCTTGTTCAAAGTAATTGGCCCCTAATGTAATTAGCATTTGGGCTTTTGAGTTTTTGACTAACTCTGGTTTTTTTTAATCAGATTGAGAGAAGAGCAGACCATTGCCTGATTACCTTGAGAAGATTCAAAAGGATGTGACAGCAAACATGAGAGGAGTTTTGGTGGACTGGCTGGTGGAAGTTGCGGAGGAATACAAACTTTTAGTAGACACTTTGTATCTTACTGTTTCCTACATCGACAGATTCTTATCGCTGAATGTCATCCCTAGGCAAAGACTTCAGCTTTTGGGTGTTTCTTCGATGCTTATTGCTGCGTAAGTACCGGAGCCAAGAATTGGCTTTATTCCCCTGGTAATGTGTATAATTTTGCTTATGAATCGAATATAATCTGTTGATTATGATCAGGAAGTACCGAGGAAATTAGCCCTCCAAATGTTGAAGATTTTTGTTACATTACGGACAATACATTTACAAAGAAAGAAGTGGTAAACATGGAGGCTAATGTGCTACAATACCTTACATTTGAAATGGGTAATCCCACAACCAAAACATTTCTCCGAAGATTTACTAGGGTTGCCCAAGAAGATTACAAAGTAAGTGCAATTATGACATGAACATTATGATTTTCAATTCAACTTTGTTTCTGTTGAACGTTGCATGATTTATTTTTCCTGCTCTGTACAGAAAACTGATTTGCAGTTGGAGTTTCTAGGCTATCTAATGTTCACACTGTATGATATTACTGTAACAGTTCAAATGTGTGTCAACTTTGTCTTCTCCCTCGGAAATACTGGTGTCGTTCTTCGAAGATACAAGACAATGACTATTTGGGAATATGCTTGGTAATTGGAAAGGGACGTACAATGATACCTGGAAGAGGTGAACTGCCTTGGCTTCCTCAAGCAGGAAAGCTGGCTCATGATGCTCTGGCCTCTGAGGACGAGATCATTAACCCGAGTTTCATTTTAAATAGATTTGGTATAGTCCTCAAGATGTATGAAAGTAATAACAGGTAGCCAGTAAGATAAAATTGAAAGCTTGTAGCTTGGTTTAAGAGCCATGGATAGCAAGAAAAAATGATTCTTCTACATAGTTGTACTGAAGTGATGTTGGTAATTTAGTACAGATACATTACTCGTGTAATAAGCAGGAAACAACAACAGAATATGCTACTAAGAAGGTGTGAATGTACACAGTGTTGCATTTGTAGTACTCAATCCTTGTTGCGGTTCTCTTGGTTGTCCAGCTTAAAATGCTTCTAGTATGTAACTGTAAACTAATACTCCTATCACAGAATGAATGTAGGGTATTGGTAATTTGTCCCTAATCCATATTAGTATGTAATTGAGGCTAATTATTGTTGCCGTCATAAGTGTACATTCTTATGTTTACACTCGCAATACGAGGAAGTCTAGTGGCAGTATTGACTTTCCTCTTCTCCTAAACTCTTGAGCTATAAAATCCAGGCTAGCACTTTGTAGACTTACGACAACTCTGCAATTTCATTTCACTCCCCTCTCGCATATCCCAAAGGAGAAGTTTAGGTTCCAACTTTCAATAGAGAGAACCTTTTGTTAAAGAATGTTTTACTCCTTAGTAGGTTTATAAGAGAGCATTTTGTTAAAGAGTGGTTTACACATTGTGAATCCAAATTATTCACTCCCCCTGCCCCCTCCAAAAAAGTAGTCTAGTTCTTGTGCTGTCGAACCTCATGCTCTTTGATAATATTTGTGGCGGTTCCTTTGTTTTCTCGTGAATCAATTGTAGAAACCTTCTCCGTTCCTAAAATGAGCTGCACATGTGCAGGGATAACCGAGTAGTTCAGAAGATAGTTATAACCAGGGGCGAATTTAGGTAGGCAATTTAGTGTAACACCTCGTAACTTCGGACGAAAAGTTTAACTCATAAGATGATAATATAATGGAACCAATATGAGGGTTATAGGAAGTGTTTTGAAAACCAATTAAGTCATAAGAAATGTCTTTGAGCAAAGAAAAGTTGGAAGCCACTCTACGGGGCATGTTTGCAAGTGAGTTTATGGAAGGTCTTACTTCCAATGATCATAACCCCTCTATTAATTTGGATTTTGGGAAAACTTCCTTGATGAAAGATGTAGCCCCTTGAAATAGCTTTCCAACGGTATATTATGACCCTCAAACGGACATCCTTGCAAAGAGTTATGCCCATTATACGACAGACTGTCCGAGCAGAGAATTTTGACGGACCATTTGACGGTCCGTATAACATTTTGACGGCCCGTAAAACATTTATACGGTCCGTCAAATGGTCACAGAGAATGATATTTTGAGGGTCAGTTTTACGGTTCAATTTTACGGTCGGTAAAACAATTATATGGTCCGTAAAATTGACTCAAGCCAGCGTAAAATGGTCACAGAAAATCATATTTTGCTGGGCAATTTTACGGTTCAATTGTCCGTAAAACAATTATACGGTCCATAAAATTGACTCAAGCCAGCGTAAAATGGTCACAGAAAACCATATTTTGCTGGGTAGTTTTACGGTTCATTTTGACGGTCCGTAAAACAATTATACGGTCCGTCAAATTGACTCAAGCCAGCGTAAAATGGTAACATAAACTCAATTTTTGCTGGGTAGTTTTACGGACCATTTTGACGGTCCGTCAAACAGTTTGACGGTCCGTAAAAATGGGCGTAGAATTGCCTGATGGGTCAGATTTTAAGATATTAATAAGAGACCCAAACCCATTTTTTTTCATTCCCATTTCTCCCACACGACTCAAGGGTTCTCTAGAGCCATCCAAACACTTCATATGCAAGAATCCAAGTGAAACAAAAGATCCACTTCATCAATCCACAAAACTAAGTGTGAAAAACACATCAAATCCATTCAAGTCAAGAAATTTCATAGAAGGTGGAACTAGGGTTTTGTTCAAGTGAAGCATTTCAACTCAAGGCTTATTCCTACAATAACCAAGGTAAGTTTTATGATGTTTCATGATGATTAAAGTGTTGATAAGTTCTTGGGAGAATAGTAAATGGGTTTGATAAAGAGAATTATATGAACTATGCTAGGGTTTTTGGATTGTTGACTTGGGATTGTTGTATTCATATGGGTGATGAAGAATGATGTCAATTACATCTAATTAAGATTGTCGAATCAGCTAGAAGTAATAGAATGGGGATTGGGGGAAGAAAACACCATTAATGAAGGTTGTGGAGCTTCATGCCCACCAAGTGTTTGATAAAATGCTTAGATGAACAAAACATGGATATTGTTGCTAATATAGAGTCCCTACGACCTGTATTGCTATAGATTAAAGTTGAAGGGATTGAAGGACATTGTGATACATTCAAAAGCAGGAAGTCAAGGTATGTAGAACTTCCATCCACATGTGGGAATCTCTACGTTCTTCCACATGATCCGTTTCTTAAAATCTATGAAGTTCAAATCCTAGGGCATTAAACCCAACATATTGGTAGCCCGTAATTACGTATGTATGTACATAAATTTTGTATCTATGTTCGTTATTGTATTCCTAACTTTCCATTACGGACATTAGGAATCCTAGCTTAATCCATGAATCATGAATGTTTCCTCATGTGTTCTCATTATGTTCATATGAAACTGCATGAGTTATTTTGCAAGTTATAAACATGTTTTCAAGTCAACTACAAATATATGATTTTAGACTATTGTATTACTCATAAATCAAGAACATGTTTACAAGCTATCTCATGAAACCATGTTTACAAGTTATTTCGTGAAATCACGATTCCAGGACAAGTACAAGTAAATTCACGAAAGTCATGGGCTTCTTAGCCAACTATATTATTTTCATGTTCGGGAGTTGTATAAATACCGAGAAGGCTCAGATAGCCTGAAACTACGTATGCCAACGTAGGATAAGGATCGCTCTGCCCAGATAGGACGATTCCTACATATTTTCCCCATTGAGGGATTTTGGATCCATTCATGTCATGTTCATGTCTCGTGCCCCGGCAAGGTACGAGATGGCTTAGCTGATCGGGCAGAGATCAGACTCCACGTTTCTCCCCGTGGTGGTTCATGTCGGTATTACAGAATATTACAGATCATTACAGATTATTACAGATTATCTCATGCTTACAGTACTCATGATTATGTTCAGTTCCAGTACTCATTTTCAGTTTCAATTTCATGTTTATGTACTCATGCTCATGTTCATGTCCAGGTTTTCAGTTTCAGTTCTTATCATGTTATTTCATGTCTCATGTTATTTCATTCAGTTGTTTT
This sequence comes from Lycium barbarum, assembly GCF_019175385.1. Classification (NCBI taxonomy): domain Eukaryota; kingdom Viridiplantae; phylum Streptophyta; class Magnoliopsida; order Solanales; family Solanaceae; genus Lycium; species Lycium barbarum. Next base: position 122,102,580 of record NC_083343.1, on the reverse strand, counting down.
ACATACCAGTACATTCAATGTGCTGACGTCCCCTTTTATTACCCGGGGCCTGCATTTCACGATGCAGGTACTGATATACAGGACGACACATCTGCTCAGTAGGGCAACATTCGTATCAGCTTATTGGTGAGCCCCATCTCATTCGGGGTTTAGTCAACTTTTGTTTATGATTAATTATGCATCTAAAGGTATGCTGGGGGCCTTGTCCCAGTAAGTATGTTTTACAGTCAGACTCATGATAGAGGTTTCATAGACTAGACAATTCAGTTATGTCATGTCAGACATTTGGAGTCGTATAGCCATTTTGGCTCACTCATGTTTAAACAAATATTTTATTAAGTATTATGACTTAACATGTTTTATAAAGGCTCATCATGCATTCACGTTATATTCCGCATATGTTATGTATCATGATGATTCAGCAAGCCATGTGGTTCGCTCGGTCACATGCAGTCAGGCACCGAGTGCCGTGTTACGTCCAGGCCATGGTTCGGGGCGTGACATTTAGGGCCCGTGAACCCATGGTCAATCTGTAAAACTAGTTATTTTATACATATATTTTGTAAAATTAATACATAATATTACCTACTGGAACACATGCTACAAGAAGGCTAAATTGTGCACTTGGTATAATTTTTTCTTCTTTTTTTAGTAGTGAACTCATGTTCTAAAAATCCTAGATTCACCTCTGGTTATAACTAACTCCCCCCCCCCCCCCCCGGACCCCCTGCACCCCGCCCCTCCTATATTGTTGAGTCTCACCCTTTTGTAATCGATAGTTTTAGAGATCAAAGTTCAATATAATTCTTCTCTTTCTCTCTCTATCATTTTTAGAAGTTGATTGAGTTTTTGAGAGAAGCTGTTGAAGAACAATTCTCTCCATTTGTTCATTAGGCGAGCTCGTTTCCTTCTTTGCTGTCTCTGAAAGTCTGGAGCTGTTTCAGCTTCCAATACAACTCTCATTGCTTACCTTTTGGGAAAGAGTTATGGGATTCGAGTGATGGGCTTGTGGCTATAGCTTTAATTGCTACCCTGGTTACATCTCCAGGTTGGTGGCATGATCATATGATAATGATGGTATGTCAGCAGCATTCAGAAGTACTTGACCAAGCTAGATAAACAATCACATGCTGTGGCTTAATTCACCTCGGCAAGATGATAACGATTTCCATATAAACTGTGCGTTGGAGAAAGAGATCTTCCGGTTAAATGACTGACAATTAGGTAGCTAAGTTTATTTCTGGTGGGGAAAAAAAAGATTTTCGGGCAAGAGTGATTTTGTGGGCTAATAGACAAAACCGAAAAGGTTCACATATGCCTTTAAAGTATTCAAAATCAAAAAATTGCGTGGATTGACCTTCATATGGACTGGTCTTTAATTTTTGCCCCTCAAATCGATGGTCTTTAATTTTTCATAGTCAGCTGTAATTTTGTTTCTCGAAACACGAAAAAGGGATGCACGTCACAGAAGAGCAGACCCCAAACCATCCTTGAGCCATTTGAAACACGATCAGCAAATGGCTGTCTGGATTGCTTCCATGGTGGAAACATTCTTTGATTTACTAAGGTCTAAAGCAAATTCCTCATGGTATTCAATGTCTAGAATATCAGAAGTTTTTACATTAAAAGAGAAAGGTGGGGATTTCACAGCCTATTACCCCTTGCAATTGTAATGAGCACAAATGAGTATTTCATCTGAAGTTGCCAGTCCATATATCACTTATCCATAATTTCACTAAAAGTTGTTCATAAAAAGTATCATCCATAGGGATCAAGGTGCAAGTGCACACATTTTGCTCTGCTCTATCTATGCTTTCCGTGGAGTGTCCAACAAGCCAAAGCTACCTACAAGACGCTTTAAAATCTTTACATGGGATGGGAAACACGAGCAACGGTGCATAACCAACTGTTAGTATTGGTCACTCATCTCATGTTAAATTTAAACTCATAGAACTTAACAAAAGACTCAACCATGCTAGTGAGTTTCCATCATATAGACCTAGTCGTGTACTTAGTAAGAGTTCAACCATACAAGTAGATGTTCATTAGCATATGTTGTCTGTAAAAAAATGGGGCCCCTGTTATGCAAAAACGTAGGCTGAAATTTGATAAGGTAGACTGAAATCACCAAAGTAGAAAGGGGAATTCTAAGAAGTCATTTTCTTACAGAATATTTTGCCTATTCTTAACTAAAAAAAAACTGTAACTTCAATTTGCAAGCCTTTTCTAATATATATATATATATATATATATATATATATAAGCGCATAGCACAATGTTCGACATTAACATTTGTATTTCGAAAATGAGGCCCCTATACAGGACACCTCTCCAGATCTAGCAGGGCCACTGCATCCTACTATGAATATCATAAGTTCCGTATATATGCTTACATGTACTACCAAAACGTGAATTCTAGTTGATAATTGAAGTTTGCACTTGTTGAAAAAAAGGGAAAAAAGTAAGTCTTGCATTTACTACCACCATATAGTTACAGACGGTATACCTCAAGGCAGTGCTGCTGAAGAAAAGAGCCACGCCAATAACATCAAAGTAGTTTCTGTCAAATCCACACAAGAGCTGATAACGCAGGTTTGCGTGAAGACCAAGAAAGGCACCATAACCAAGTGCATTACTGATCATGCTCGGAGCAGTCACCGATAACCTAGCAAAACAATAGTAGCATACGGAAAAATTTACCGGGGACAAAAGGTGTCATCAATGGTACTTTAACATTAAAAAAATAACTAAATAGGAAGTAACTTATGCAAGGAAATAAGACATTCGGTGTGTTATGTTTGGGGATAAGTCTGATAATAGTCCCCTAAATATATCCGTAAACAATTTTGGTCCTTTAAGTTTGTCAAAAGTGAGCATTTTTGGTATCCATCAAATATTTAACATAAGTTTTGTCAGAAGTGAGCGTTTTTGATACCCATCAATTATTTCACATACTTTGGTTGAGATTTAACTGGAAGTGTTTAAAAAATCAGATTTGAGGTGCAATATTTACTGTTTTTGGTCTATTCCCGCTGTCTGCAATTTGTAGTGCTGCAGTTGATAACATTAAACAGACTTTCCTAGTGTTTCTGTCTTAACTTTTTTCTTTTGAAGTTCTTGTTAAACCTAACTGTCACAGTGTTAAATCTTTGATAAAGATAAAAAAACAATACAATGTTTTGGCAAACTTTAGGAACCAAAACTGCTCAGGAGTATATTTCAGAGACTTTTTAGACCTACCCTTAACCATAGGAGACTAACTGTCATTTTCTCTAAATTATGCCAACCAATACCTACCTTCCCTCCTTTTTAGTGGCAAGTAGGTTGCATACCCCTTGGACAGCTCCTACAGTGAGTCCAACAATATACAGTTCCGCAGCCTCATAGGTAAAGGAATGAATTCTCTTCTGCAAATCAAACTTCCTTAGTCGATAACTTTTCTGGAAGTTATTGTTTGGAAGCTTTTGTATTAGTTTTGTACTATCAAATATTGCTTAGACACTGCTGGCGTCATGAAAGAAAATTTGATTAGATCTTTCCGTGTCATAAAAAATTAGTAAATGAATTTACATTTAAAGATAATAAATTCATAACTAATGAAAAGTAAACATTATGTTCTAAATTGCAGTTTTTCAAACATCCCCTTCAGGAAGATTCGCTGTTAACATATGAATATTTTGTATCTTAGCAGTGACCACATAAATATTACATCCTTGGTCAAGAAAAATATATGAATTTGTTATTTCCTTCAGGGGAATCAATAACAATCAATCATACTATACCAATGTGATTATAATAGACATTTTTCTACAAGATGTATTTTCATATGCCTTGGAATGATTCATATTAAAAATATTTAATATATTTTGACATATGACAAGAAAGTGCGGCAATGTCTTCATACCACAAAATAACATGTATATCTCTTGTTATTTGCTCTTAACAAAGTATGTGGGACAGTGGACTATTCAAGTAGGAATGCAATTAATTTTTATGCATGACGGAACAACAAATATCAAAATATTTAGTGAAAAGCATAGTCCACTTTTAATTCAACTTAACTATATTCATCTAAGATAGATTTTGATCCATTACAACAAAGACATAATAATCCGACTACAATTAGATGTAACTAGTCATTTATTAGAAAACTAATTGCAATTTGACCTGATCTATGATATTCGCTTACTAAACTAATAAAGATGTTAAATGCTACATGAATTACTCAAACAATATACTTTCAAAACCCATTCCAATTCGATAGAGGTAAACATAATGCAAAGTCCTTCATTAAAAGACCATATTAACATGTAGATATACCTATATAATATCATAAAGCAATTTGTAGTGGTAAATATTTTCTCTTTTCACTTAGCAGAATGAAACTAGTAAAGTTCAAAACCTTACTACTTCGGGAGTAAAGTTTAAGGACTTACTACTTCAAGAATAATTTCTAAAGTTTTACTACGGCAGGAGTAAGTTTTAAAATTCTACTACATTAGGAGTAAAATTTAATCTTTTACTACTTCATGAGTAAATTTCAAATTCTTACTACTTCGGGAGTAAATTTTAATTCTTACTACTTCAGGAGTAAATTTCAAAATTTACCTCTTCGGGAGAAAATGTAAAGGTTTATGTAAAATTAAAAAATTTACCTCTTCGGGAGAAAGTGTAAAGGTTTACCTCTTCGGGAGTACAACTATTGTAAAATTGATAGCGTAATTTCATCGACCTAAAGTTACTAATGATTACTTATTTTCATGTTTGATGCAAATCAATTAAGAAACAATCGGATGTAACCATCACATGTTTGCTCGTGTAAACATATAGTGATTAGATGATATATGAACGTACCTCTTGTTTTTTCAGCAAAACTAGAAGGAACTTAAACAATCTAGCGAATCATGTTATTATTGTCACGACCAGACTAGGGGCCGTGACGGGTACCCGGGGCTAACCACCAAGCACCACTCATTCCTTACTTATCATACTCATACCATAAGAAAATCATTTTTCATTGAGAACATAAATACTTTTATATACACAAGCCTTTCGGCCATCAAAATGATAATATATATAGTAGTACCATCGTGAGACCATATAACCCACACATGCATATCTACGAGCCTCTACTAGAGTACTAGACATATGGACGGGACAAGACCCTGTCGTGCCCAAAATACATATACATATATCTACACAAAAGAATAAACCAAATAGCACCTCCGGAACAATGGAGTGCTCTCAAGTCAGCTAACAACTCCTACGAGTCTGGATCACCTCCCTGTCTACCTGTGGGCATGAACACAGCGTCCAAAGAAAACGGACGTCAGTATGAACATTGTACTGAGTATGTAAGACGTGAATGAGATGAACATAATGGAAGAATCATAAGCCATAGGAGGAAAATATAACCTGCATGAGTTTTATAGGTGGACACATTTCATACATATATCGTATATTTATATAATCATAGTACATATATCATCGCATCATCATCATCATCGTTAACCCGCGTCCGGGTAACCATCATATGCCGCCCCACTAGTGGTGATCATGCCCGGCCCTCTAGGCGGCGTGAACATAGCGGCCCGCCTTAGCGGTGACATGCCCGGCCATTTAGGCACGGTGGAATCGTATGCAGCCCGCCTTCGTGGTGACATGCCCAACCAACTAGGCGCGATGGAATCGTATCATCACATAATCATTCATAAACTTAACATTTTCATACCTTTCATAAGTATATAATAAACTTACATTATCGTATATCTCATAGACATATCCTGACTTAGCATCACTATACATTTATCATCAAAACATACATTAGGACTTGAAGCAACTATGGCTATGTCGAGGTGACATAAGGTCGTGAACCCCCGATTATATTATAGAGTAATCATCAACACCATCTCTCACCTTGAAGGAACTAACAATTTAAGGTGAGTGTACATAAAGAAAAGCGTCAATGAAACCATACTTAGAATCATTAGCTTCATGGACCTCTTACTTTACTTTAGGATTCTTTATGCTTAATTCATCGTCATCATTATCTTGCTCGTCGTATCTCTTTTCTTTACCTCATACATATATAGCTCATTACATTCGTCGACTTGTAGTTCCTTTGTTTAGGAAGATTATGGAAGTCTAGGAGATTCGTGTTGTTGACACCCAATTTTGTCCCTCCTTTATTCCAATTAATTTTCTTGAGCTTCAAAGTTATTAATAAATAAAATATCTTATTTTTTTCGCCCTTACTTTATTATAATTTCTACTACTATATTAATATTGTTAAGTATCAATACGTCGTACATCGCTACTTACTTATAATGTATTGATCATAAGATATAACTTAGGTAATATTTTTGCTCTATTATTACTTTGCTTATATTTTATATACTAATGATAAGATTATTATATTAATGCTAATTATGAAATTTATTATTATTGTTATTATTATTATTATTATTATTATTATTATTATTATTATTATTATTATTATTATTATTATTATTATTATTACTACATAATATATTTGATCTAATTTAGAAGCCAAAAGAAATATGAGAAGAATGGATTTTCAAAACGAGAGCGGGACATTTTATTTACAATTTGGCAAGGCTTTGTAGTTAACCATTTGGCCATTTTTATCAGCCCATTTTCCTTTTGATCAGCCAAATGTGGAGCCCATTTCATCAGGTCCAATCCGCAATCCATTACCCATTTCAACGACCCGACCCACTTTCTTTTAAAGCCTATTCGTCGTCTACGATCCAAAGAAAAAGAAAACCTAATCCGTGCCACTCTTCCATTTTCCATTTTTCTGATGAAGCTCAACTTCATTTCTCTGCCTACATGATTTTCCTTGCCATTTTGGTGAAATATTTCACTTTAAACAGACGTCCCCTTGACCATAGCAATGGCATCCCACCCCTCCTCTTCCTTTTGGAGAAAATTCCAACCCCCCTTCATCCTTAAATCAGTAGAGGTCTCATCATTCGGGCAAGATCTGAAATATCTCATGCTAAAGATGCTTTTTGACTGAAGATCGAGTTTGGATTGGTGGGTTCAAAACAGACTTCGTTTATCTTTTTTTTTCTTTTCTCTTTTCGTTGTACAGAGCTTTAATTGCTTTTGTTTTCTTCCTTCTCTGTTCTGATTTGCGACTGGCATCTCTAACGTTCGGATTTGAACAGAGTTTCTTGACCAAGATAATTGAAATCCCGCCCAAATGTTAGTCAAAAACCCTAATTTTCGCCATATATATATTAGCATTGGAGTTCAAAAAGGGGGGAGGGAACACTTGTTAGTAATACGCGAGTGTTTTGTGACAAAGTTTTGAGTTCTTTTTTTTATTTGGTCTTGAACCCTTTAAATCAGAAAAACACTTTTGTTGAAATAGGAGATTTGTGATGAAAAGTTAAGGTTTCGACGATTCGATTAACTTTCGTCGTCGCTTGGCAAAAGAATTTTAACTCCGACAGAGGCATTTTGATTTTTTGACTCGAGTTTCGAATCTATTTCATAACGAGAGAGTAGATTCAGGGCCGTCGACATCCAGTTCACTGTACCCAAAACGGGTCGGCACTGTCCCTCTTTTGTTCTATTTGTTCTAAGTAATGTACCCTGTTAGGAATTTAATTTTCTTGGGTTTAGATATGATGAAAAGATTATACAACATGTCGATATTGGTTGCTGATTTTATTTGGTCTCAAGTCTGTGTTCTGTGTTTAGTTCTATTAGTAACCATGTATTAGACCTTATTCTATTTTCAGTTTGTTAGTATGTTTATGTGAAAATAGGCATGTCTTAGACCCTGATACTAGTTTTATCCGAGTGCTTGTTTGTGAAAGTACATGCAATAAATCATGTCAAGGCTATTTCTGGAGATCTGAATATGAAGTTCAATATGATAATAGTTTAGCTTTTGGCCATTTTAGGAAGCATGCTTTGTGAAACTATTCTTAAGTAAACATCTTGTTATTCTAGCTAAATGAATAATTTTTTGTGTTTTAGTATGATCTGTTAGCAACATGGTTAAGGCTCCCATCCACCTTATATATACTTTAACTCACTTTATTTTGGTTTGAGTAGTTGTATATGCTAAAATAAATGTTGCTGCTACTTTGCCTTCCCGTTGCGCCAGGAACTCTGATTTTGGAAGATATTTCCGTAAATGGATTGCTAATTTAATAGAAAAATGAATGATACCATGACTTAAGATCTTTACATATACTTTATAGGAAATTGATTCATGAAATTCTATACTTGTATTATGTGTAGATGCTAAAATTTTGCTTTCTATGTGATAGTAGGAACTGCATTGAATATGGGAATATCTCTGATTATTTCATTTCTCCTATGGCCGTTAGAAAACATGCCCTTTTGATTTTGGGTTTTAAGTAAAGTGAGAACATATTTTAATCTAACTAAGTGCACTGTTTGGACAACGTATGTTGGGATGATTACTAACGCGTTTGCCTTGCTTTCTTTCATTACACGAAAATATGCTAGTTTACTGAATATGGATGGTTTGAATGATGGAGTGATTTTACCTTTACTTATATATTCTCTACATTTGACACAAGAATCGGATTTCCTTTACTCATCTCTGGCTAACAATAACCTTTGTTGGTTATATATCATTCTTTAGGATTTATTTTTTTCATCACCTAACAATGCTCTTTAGAGTTTTTTTTTTTTACACCTCGCAGTCATGTACGTTAAATCTATTGGGTGTTAGTTGGTTAAGTCTAGACGTGGCAAATTCATCTCATGGTTATGAGGGTTTGAGTTCATACAATAATTTATGGAAGACTCGGGGACCAAGCAAATTAAGGAAATTAAGTTTGTCGAAAAACTTGAAACAGGATTTTGAGTTAACTTTGGAGGGGTATATCTCCATGAATATTAGGAGTTTTAAGGTGTTTCAAAATTCTACGATGAAGTTCGTCGAGTCTAGTTTCTAATGCAACAAACCGCTCGTTGATAGGACATCGGAGTAGAGAATTATAAACGTTACAAACTGAGCCGACAAGCAGAAACAGCACTGCTACAGTGCTGTAGCTACAGTGCTGCGGCCCAGCCCCTATAAAAAGGGTCAAACCCTCATTTTTTTCATCCAAAAATCTCCAAAACCTTCCAGAAAATTCAGCACCAAAAAGGGACTTCTATATCACAAAGAAGTGAAGATTTGAGCAAAATTCTAAGCTACAGAGCACTAATCGAAGTCCGGACAACGTATAGTCGCGATTATCATATCGTTTTGTGTTGAAGCTAGATCGGAAACAAGTGAGTATTGAAGATCTTGCTACTTTAGTGAATATAAGGTATGAATCCTTGAATATTTTTCCTTATTAACATTGATTAAGGAGTAGTTTAAGAATAAAAGTGGTAATTTGTTGTATTGATGTTGTTGGCTTATGGATTGAGGTTGGAAGAGGATTTTGGATGAAAATACCTATATTTGTCTTGTATAATGTTAAGGATGTTGTTGTTGATGTTGTTGGTATTTGGAGGGAGCCGATGATATAGGGGAAATGCTGCCCAAATTTTTGTAACCCCAAATTGGACTTCCATAAATTGGTGCTCATGAGTTGATGGAAATATGCAAATTAGTCTTCCACAATTATTACTTATAAGTTGATGGATTTATGATGAAGGTGTGATTAATGATATCTTTCTCGATATATAAGCTCGGGTGAAGGGCAAGCGTCGATATTTCATGCTGCAGGCCCTGACATATTTGTTGAAGAGCAACCGCAGTAGGACTTCCCAGCTTCAGCGGTGCTAGCAAGTACCACTACTCCGGGCTTGCTATCTTTTGGTATCTTTCTGTTGGTGTAATATATGTTCATATGTATACTCTTAGAGGCTCATGGACATTGTGGGATATGTAAATATTATATATGGCCTTGTCGGCCTTGTTTTGGCTTCTTGACATGTTTTGATTGCCTTGTCGGCTTTAAGATATGCTTGATGTTGTAGCGACCTTATCGGTCCGCATGTGTATATATGTGATGAATTATTGAATACCTTTATGTTGGTTCCTTTTCCGCGAGCAGACGTTCTTGAGTTATGGTATGTGATGTCCAAGTAACAGGTAAGTCAGGTGACTTTGGCTTACGGGTCGGAGTCTGTCATACTCCTCGTCGGGGGTGTGACAAATTGGTATCAGAGCGGTTCAGTCCTAGGGATGTCCATGAGCCGTGTCCAGTAGAGTCTTGGTTATCGATATGTCATGCACCATATCTATAGCTAGGAGGCTACAAGACATTTAGGAAGATCCTTTTCTTCATTGTTCTAGATCGTGCGATAGAGCTAAGTTAAGAATGCAACCATCTAATCTTTCCGTGTTAATTTTCAGCGATGCCTCCAAGGAAGAAGAAAGTCAGTAAAATACTGGGCATTGCTGGGGAAGGCCTGAGCCGAGCACCGCCACCTGAGTTAGAGCATGGCGAGGCTCAGAGTGCTACTCCCACGCATGCTACTCCTACTCTATCTGGTGCCGGAGAGCAATATATGGCTCCAGACCTTCCAGCTCCTCACCCCGCTGCTACAGAACAGGACTTGCGAGACGCAGTCCAGTTATTGACTAGATTAGTGGCTGCTCAAACTCAGTGGCAGGCTGGCCTTCCACATAGGGCTGTCAGTTCCCGTGTACATGATTTTTATACCTTGGACCCTCCGGTGTTCACGGGGACAAACCCGAAGGATGATCCGCAGAATTTTATAGATCGAATGGGTCGCGCTTTGAGGCTAATGCATGCTTCTGACACAGAATCGGTGGAGATAGCTTCTCATAGACTGTGGGACGTGGCCGCGGTATGGTATGAGTCTTGGCAGCAATCAAGAGGGCCGAACGCACCTCCAGCAGTATGGTCAGAATTTACCGGAGCCTTTCTGGATCATTATTTGCCAGCTGAAGTTCGTAGAGCTAGAGCTGATGAATTTCTATTGCTTCGCCAGAATAATATGAGCGTTCGGGAATATAGTTTGAAGTTTAATTCCTTGGACAGATACGCCCCGACGATGGTAGCTGAGATGGAAGATAGGGTACATCGTTTTGTGACGGGACTTGGGCCTCACTTGATTAAGGATTGTATGCCGGCTTCATTACAGAGTGGTATGGAAATTGCTCGTATTCAGGCGTATGCCCAAAATTTGAAGGACCTTGAACGCCGAAAGCGGATTGAGCAAGAATCGAGAAGGGGCAGTCATAAGCGGGCCAGATCCACAGGTTATTCAGGTGCTTATCAGGAAGATTATAGGCCCCATTCTTATAGAAGATCCGATCCTTCAGCGACTAGTGTACCTTCCAGGTTCCAGAGGCAGCATCATGATAGACCCACTTATTCTGGACCAAGTCGAGACTCGAGAGCGTCAGGTCCTTCTTACAGAGGAGAATCTTGCCAGGCCAGGCCTCCATTCCCCCGTTGTGACCAGTGCGGTAAAGGCCACTCTGGCCAGTGCCGCCAAGGAAAGCTTGGTCATGTTATGAGAAACTGTCCGTCTCGTGGTAGAGGAGGTCCGGCTCAGCCAACAGGTTCAATCGCAGATTTTTCATCTTCTGTTCGCCCTCCTAGACAAGGTTCTTCTTTAGCCCCCGCAGGTAGAGGTAGGGGAAGATGTCAAGTTTCTGCTCCCGGCGGCAACCAGAATCGTATTTATGCACTGAGAGGACGGCAGGATCTTGAGTCTTCTCCAGATGTTGTGACAGGTATTCTATCCATTTGTTCTTATGACGTCTATGCATTGATCGATCCGGGTTCCACGCTATCTTATATCACACCTTATATTGCTGATAAATTTGGTATAAATCCCGAATCTTTGTCCAAGCCTTTCTTAGTTTCTACTCTAGTCGGGGAACCTATTATTGCAAGACGAATTTATCGTAAGTGTGTGGTTACGATATGTGGTCGTGAAACGGTTGCTGATCTAGTGGAGTTAGAAATGGTGGACTTTGACGCTATCATGGGAATGGATTGGCTAGCCTCTTGCTATGCCAATGTGGAATGTTGGTCCAAAACTGTGAAATTTCAGTTTCCGGGTGAACCAATTCTCGAATGGATGGGCAATACCCCAGCACCAAAGGGTAGGTTTATTTCCTACCTTAAGGCGCGAAAAATGATTTCTATAGGGTATATTTATCATTTGGTTCGAGTCACGAGTACTGAAGCTGAACCGCCAACTTTATAATCCGTTCCTGTAGTCAATGAATTTTAGGACGTATTCCCCAATGAATTACCAGGTCTCCCTCCGGAAAGGGAAATTGAATTTGCGATTGATGTGGATCCGAACACTCAACCCATCTCTATTCCCCCATATTGTATGTCCCCCGCCGAGTTGCGCGAATTGAAGGTGCAATTGCAGGATTTATTAGACAAGGGCTTCGTTAGGCCAGTACTTCTCCATGGGGAGCACCGGTATTATTCGTGCGCAAGAAGGATGGCTCACTAAGGATGTGTATTGACTATCGGCAGTTGAATAAGGTGACTATCAAGAACAAATATCCATTGCCTAGAATTGATGATTTGTTTGACCAGCTACAGGGTGCTAAATGCTTCTCGAAGATTGACTTAAGGTCAGGGTATCATCAGCTACGAGTAAAAGGGGAAGACATTCCGAAGACAGCTTTTCGAACGAGATATGGGCATTTTGAATTCTTAGTTATGTCTTTCGGATTGACAAATGCTCCTGCGGCGTTTATGGCACTAATGAATACCGTATTCCGACCCTTCTTGGATATTTTTGTTATTTTATTCATTGACAATATCTTGGTATATTCTCGTTCGGAGAGGGAACATGTTGATCACCTCCGAAAGGTGTTGCAAACATTGCGAGATCAAAAGCTGTATGCGAAATTTTCCAAATGTGAATTTTAGCTAACTTCAGTGGCTTTTCTCGGACATATTGTGTCCGATGAAGGTATTAAAGTTGATGATCGGAAGATTAAAGCCGTTAAGAACTGGCCTCGACCAACAACCATTTCGGAAGTCCGAAGTTTCTTAGGTCTTGCTAGGTATTATCGAAGATTTGTAGAGGGATTTTCTTCTATAGCAGCTCCCCTTACAAAATTAACTCAGAAAGGGGCCAAGTTTCAATGGTCGGAAGCGTGCAAGCGGAGTTTCCAAAAATTGAAAGATAAGTTGATATCTGCCCGTCCTCACCCTTCCAGAAGGCACTGAGGGTTACACTGTGTACTGGGATGTGTGTTGATGCAAAATGGTAAGGTAATTGCTTATGCCTACCGACAATTACGGAAACATGAGCAAAATTATCCAACCCATGATCTAGAGTTGGCGGCAGTAATTCACGCTCTAAAGATATGGCGGCATTACTTATATGGAGTTCATGTCGATATCTATACAGACCATAAAAGCCTTCAATATATATTTAGGCAAAAGGAATTGAATTTGAGGCAACGAAGATGGCTCGAATTGCTAAAGGATTACGATGTTGGATTTTATATCATCCCGGCAAAGCTAATGTTGTAGCTGATGCCCTAAGTCGGAAATCAATGGGAAGTCTATTGTATGTGCCAGCAAAAAAATTAGAAATGACTAGAGAACTTCATCGCTTGGCACATTTGGGAGTTCGCTTACTCGATTCGGAAGACACTGGAATTGCTCTACATAATATATCCCAATCGACTCTTGCCTCGGATGTAAAGACTCAACAGTATGAAGATCCAGTGTTAATTAACATTAAGGAAGGAGTGCAACAGAATAGAATCTCAGCCTTCGAACTGGATTCGAATGGGTTTCTCAAATATCGAGGTCGGTTGTGCGTTCCAAATGTAACTGGGATTCGGGACAAGATCATGTCAGAATTTCATCACTCCCGGTATTCAATTCATCCCGGGTCCACCAAGATGTATCATGACCTCAAGGGCTTTTACTGGTGGAATGACACGGAGAAAGATATTGCAAACTTCGTAGCTCAATGCCCCACTTGCCAACAAGTGAAGATCGAACATCAGAAACCCAGTGGATTATTACAAGAAATGAAGATCCCAACATGGAAGTGGGAAGTGATTAATATGGATTTTGTCACGGGATTGCCCCGTTCTCGTCGCAAATTCGATTCTATTTGGGTGATTGTCGACAGGTTAACTAAATCAGCTCATTTCCTGCCAGTAAGAACTACCTATACTACCGAATACTATGCTAAGCTATATCTTAAGGAGATTGTGCGCCTTCATGGCATTCCGCTGTCAATCATTTCAGACAGGGGTGCACAGTTTACAGCAAAGTTCTGGAAATCTTTTCAGGAAAGTCTTGGTACTCGAGTAAATCTTAGTACGGCTTTCCATCCGCAGTAAGGCTGGCAAGCTGAGGGGACTATTCAGACCTTAGAAGATATGTTACGAGCTTGTGTACTGGATTTCCAAGGAAGTTGGGATGATCATTTGCCTTTGATAGAGTTTGCTTACAACAATAGCTATCATGCTAGTATCAAAATGGCTCCATATGAAGCTCTTTCTGGTAGGAAGTGTAGGTCTCCTGCTGGTTGGTTCGAAGTTGGAGAAGCGAACTTATTTGGGCCAGACCTTGTTTATCAAGCTATTGAAAAGGTAAAGCTGATTCAGGAACGATTGCGCACAACTCAGAGCCGTCAGAAATCTTATGCAGATGTACGACGACGAGAATTAGAATTCCAGGTAGGGGATTGGGTGTTTCTAAAGATATCACCTATGAAAGGCGTGATGCGGTTTGGTAAGAAAGGGAAACTCAGTCCCCGATATATCGGACCTTATAAGATCATCCGAAAGGTCGGTCGGGTGGCTTATGAATTGGAGCTTCCATCAGAACTGCAAGCGGTTCATCCAGTTTTCCATGTGTCCATGCTTAGGAAGTGTATTGGAGATCCATCCAAAATCGTACCTGTGGATGACATACAAGTTACAGAAAATTTGACATATGAGAAAGAACCAATTGCTATTCTTGATAGACAAGTTCACAGACTCCGAAACAAGGACGTGGCTTCAGTGAAGGTTCTGTGGAGGAGTAAAGATAGGGAAGAAATGACATGGGAAGCCGAAGCAGAAATGAAGTCCAAGTATCCCCATTTATTCCCCGTCACAGATGATACCACTCCGAAAGGATTCTTGCAAGATTCTTCTACAGCCGAAAATCACTTACAAGGTAATAATTATTTTTAAACCCCCCACCCCTGAGACTCAATGAGATTATAAATATTACTCTAATCATCGCATAATCGCGTGTTCTTAATTACAGGGTCAGGTAGGACTGGTGATTAGGACTTGTGACTTGTAGGAGAGATGCCTTACTAACGTTTCGTGATTTTTTTTTTTATCGTCGGTTACTCCAACATTCGAGGATGAATGTTTTAAAAAGGGAGGGAGGATGTTACACCTCGTAGTCGTGTACGTGAAATCTATTGGGCGTTAGTTGGTTAAGTCTAGACGTGGCACATTTATCTCATGGTTACGAGGGTTTGAGTTCATACAATAATTTATGGAAGACTCGGGGACCAAGCAAATTAGGGAAATTAAGTTTGTCGAAAAACTTGAAACAGGATTTTGAGTTAACTTTGGAGGGGTATATCTCCTTGAATATTAGGAGTTTTAAGGTGTTTCAAAATTCTAAGATGAAGTTCGTCGAGTCTAGTTTCTAATGCAACAAACCGCTCATTGATAGGACATCGGAGTAGAGAATTATAGACGTTACAAACTGAGCCGACAAGCAGAAACAGCACTGCTACAGTGCTGTAGCTACAGTGCTGCGGCCCAGCCCCTATAAAAAGGGTCAAACCCTCATTTTTTTTCCTCCAAAAATCTCCAAAACCTTCCAGAAAATTCAGCACCAAAAAGGGACTTCTATATCACAAAGAAGTGAAGATTTGAGCAAAATTCTAAGCTACAGAGCACTAATCGAAGTCCGGACAACGTATAGTCGCGATTATCATATCGTTTTGTGTTGAAGCTAGATCGGAAACAAGTGAGTATTGAAGATCTTGCTACTTTAGTGAATTTAAGGTATGAATCCTTGAATATTTTTCCTTATTAACATTGATTAAGGAGTAGTTTAAGAATAAAAGTGGTAATTTGTTGTATTGATGTTGTTGGCTTATGGATTGAGCTTGGAAGAGGATTTTGGATGAAAATACCTATATTTGTCTTGTATAATGTTAAGGATGTTGTTGTTGATGTTGTTGGTATTTGGAGGGAGCCGATGATATAGGGAAAATGCTGCCCAAATTTTTGTAACCCCAAATTGGACTTCCATAAATTGGTGCTCATGAGTTGATGGAAATATGCAAATTAGTCTTCCACAATTATTACTTATAAGTTGATGGATTTATGATGAAGGTGTGATTAATGATATCTTTCTCGATATATAGGCTCGGGTGAAGGGCAAGCGTCGATAAAAGGAATTCTTAAGTGGTGGCTCGACGGATAAGGTATGTAAGGTGTTCGTTCCCTCTTTCTTTGGCACGAATCCAATTAGTACATAAACACGAGCGTTCCATAGCAAATTCCACTTCATTCCTATGCTTGTATTTTCAATCTTAAGGTCTTGTTGTTTGATTTGTTTTAAGACATTATTTCACTCATCGTCATCGATTATTCCTTTGGACTCGAGATGAATTCCATAAACTATTCGGGGGTTAACGACCTTATGTCCCCCCGAAAGGTCAAGAATCAGATCCTTGATTTTCCCATTCAAAACCAGCCTCAGAACATTGCTGCGGAAGGAAAAAAAAGTTCTGCGCAGAAAGCTTCAGGACATTGCGCTTTCCTTCCGCATCGCGGAAGAAAAGCGGAAGCCCTCAGAACCTTGCGCTTTCCTTCCGCGAAAGCGGAGCTCTGCGCAGTTCCTTTTTTTTTTTCAGTCCAACCCAATAATGGTATATACCTATATATATATATATATATATATATATATATATATATATATATATATATATATATATATATATATATATATATTGCACTATTTTACTACATCGTGCCGCGCTATAGTCGGCCGGGCATGGCGCGTAGATGCGCACACCACTGCAGTGGGCATGTTATGATATTGCCCCGGATGCCGGAGGCCTGGACGCGGGCTAATGATGATAACACCGAGCCTTAATGGCCGGGCATGATTTTACATATATGACACCGAGCCTTAGGGATGGGCAGATACTATTTATTACATACAGATATTTATATATATATATATATATATGTATATATATGAGCATACAAATGATTTTATCATGCATTGCATTTTGTGCTACTTCCAGATGTTCGGTTTTCTTTTGCATATACTACTGTCCCATTGTATCTTAATTATGTTGTTGCCCTCCTGCCTTACATACTCAGTACTTTTATCCGTACTGACGTCCCTTTGCACGGGATGCTGCATTTCGTGCTGTAGGCCCTGACAGATTTGTTGAAGAGCAACCGCAGTAGGACTTCCCAGCTTCAGCGGTGCTAGCAAGTACCACTACTCCGGGCTTGCTATCTTTTGGTATCTTTATGTTGGTGTAATATATGTTCATATGTATACTCTTAGAGGCTCATGGACATTGTGGGATATGTAAATATTATATATGGCCTTGTCGGACTTGTTTTGGCTTCTTGACATGTTTTGATTGCCTTGTCGGCTTTAAGATATGCTTGATGTTGTAGCGACCTTATCGGTCCGCATGTGTATATATGTGATGAATTATTGAATACCTTTATGTTGGTTCCTTTTTCCGCGAGCAGACGTTCTTGAGTTATGGTATGTGATGTCCAAGTAACAGGTAAGTCAGGTGACTTTGGCTTACGGGTCGGAGTCTGTCATACTCCTTTTCAGGGGTGTGACATTTTTTTTATGTTCTGTTTGAGATGGTTGATATGAGATGAGTTACTTATTTTGGTATAAAATTTATGTCTTTAGTTTTGTGCTTTAGCCTTCGTTAGCTTTCAGGCTTGGTTAATGTGAGGTTCCTCTCAATCTGTTCGTCATCTTTTGTTGACTTATATAATACACTTTATGACGTTACTTGAATATGGTATGTTAACGTTTCATTTTAATATAGGAATGTTATTTCTTAAACAAACAAACAAACAAAAAACTCTTTCAGTTGGTTAATGGTTAGCTAAGTGTCTTCGTCGTTTGATTAGCATGATCTGTAAAAGTACTGGTTTTTAGCATAAGGCCTTTAATTTTCTCCTTTATCCTCCATAATTGTTTTAATCGGGTTTCTTTATAATCTTCGTCATTTATTTGTTTGACATGTACACCAGAGCCGAAGAGTTTCATTTTGAGACTCAACGACACCTCTTACGGAGTCCGCATATCATTCACCGTCTTCGCTTTTGCTTTGCTCAAGCGGAGAATTGCAGAACATCATTACCCCTTTGTGAAAGCTGAAAATGGCTAAAATCATTTTATGTCACTTTGTTTATTTGTTGGTGTGATTTAAATGACTTGTGTGACTAACCTTCCGCTTCTACTTTGTGTTATTGACTGTTACGACTTTAGTTACCCTTATGTAGCTTATAGCTAAGATCAACAAATATTTTAAAGGGCTATTCATCCGTTTTCTAAATCTGGAAACATTTTTTATTCCAAATCATATTTTAGTTCTTAAATTCCAATTTGATAAGTGATAAGTTGAAATGATTTTTAGATGCTAAATAATCAATACTCTTTAACATGAATTAGATGCCTATAATCTATCTCCATTTAAGTCACAAAGAAGTTTGAATTCTTTCTACATTCGTCATGAGGGCTTTACAATCATTTTAACTAATTTTAACTATTTTTAAACTTAATTTCGCACCTATGTTTTAAAGAAGTTCAAAACACGAAAACTTTCGTTTACCTTGAGATTCTTATATAACCAAATATTTTGACTTACTATATTATACACTATGTAAATCAACCGTTTAATTGATTAACTATTATCCTTATTCACTTGGTTGTCTTACTACTTATTTAGGGATTACACTTAGCCTAATTAATTGTAAGTTCGGTCGGTTAACCATTTATAAATGGATCTTAAAGGGTGCCTAATACCTTCCCTTTAGATTAATTGAACCCTTACCTAGATCTTTTGGTTTCGTAGACATTAAAACGGAGTTGACTTTAGATAATTACTTTAATTAACCTTAGGTGCCCTAATTCACCATAAATAATTAGGTGGCGACTCCCTAACTTTAATTAACCCCGGAATTACCGGATGTTGTAAACCATTTTGACTTCGGTTAAAATGGGGTATAACACGTGTCATAGGAGTCATGCCATAGAAAGAAGGGACCGGCCTTACATACCTCTTTCGTTTAGCAGTTTTATTGCTTGATCGTTCTCCTTTGATGCTCGCGTTTCTACCTTCAAGAGGATTCGCATCAACATTAGTTAATCGATCACAAGAACGCGCTTACTAAAGCTAACGAAAATTGGGCAGCATTTCCTTTGTTTATACAACTTTCCCCATATTCTATATCAACTCCCAAACATCCACAACAACATTCACAATTTCACTTCAATTCCTCCATAATCGTGGTCATAGTTCATTATTGCATTTTCTCACATATAATACTTATCCCACGTTCTAAATGTCATTCATAACATACTTACAATCACAACACATCAATATTCATAATTCACTCCTGTTACACCTCGGAAAAAATTTCGTTCATGCACAGTGAATTGACTGACGAATGGAATGATGCATACGATGTTTTGATAAGTAAGAAATAATATTTAATGATTCTAAATGAGATTTCAAAGACATTTGAGTTACGAGACGAAAGTTGTTAAGGAAAGCAAGGTATATGTTGTGTGTCGGGCAAGAATTACGAGTATCGAATTAATGGTGGCTTAATGACATTTTGGAGAAGAGTTATAATGTCCCTTATATTGGTAATGAAGTGTTAAGTAAGTTTCGAGAAGGATCCATAAGCCAAATATGGGCATAAGCCATCCCAAAAGGGTGATTTAAGGAAACATTTTCGGATGATCTGCTTTGGAGGGGCCAAAACGCCATTATAAGTTCGGAATTTGGAACATCACTAAGAATTAAAGTTGTAGATAATTGAAAGAGCTTTCCAACCATAGGTCGTGGGCCCTCACAGCATATCGGGATCAAAAGTTATGGCCATTCTACGACAGACAGTTTGGCGCACTTTGCGGCGCAACATGCGGACCGCAAACACGACATGCGGCCACGCAGTTCCACCGCAAAGTGTGCCAGTGAGAGTTGGTCAGCTGGCATGTTTTGGTGCTAGAAGGGGAACTCCACTCAAGACTTGTTCAATCACTATCTAAGGTAAGTTTCATGACTTTCTCATGATGATTAAAGTGTTGATAAGTTAAAATGCTTGGATTGAAGAAGAGTGTAGGAAATGGGTCATGAAAGGTGAATAGTGACATTGTTGGGTGAAGGTTTGAATTGAATCATGAATGTTAGGGTGTTACGAGTATGAATACGTTATAAATGACATGTAAACCATGATATAAGTGTGATGCATGAGAAAATACGATAGTAAACCCAAAACCATAAATGTGGGAAAAATGAAGAGAAATGGTGGATCATGGCCATTGTATATGAATGATGATTGTTAATTGCTATATTGTAATTGTCGTTGTGAGTGTTGGGAGTTGATATGGAATAAGGGAAAAGTAGTATAAACAAAGGAAGTGCTGCCCAATTTTCTCTAGAAAGAGTGGTGCGTTCTTATAGTTGATTAACTAATGTTAGTACGACCTCTCTTGAAGGTAGAAACGTGGGCATCAAAGGAAAACAAGCAAGCGACACATTAGTAAACAACAAAGGTATGTTAAGGCTCGCCCCTTTCTTTCAAAGGCATGATTCCCATGTTACGACTTCATAAATGCTTCCATAGCTTCCTTGTTTTCAAAAGTTAGAGGTTTATAATTCCAAGGCATGATTCCTCTCTTGATAACCCGTAAACGTGTTCCAAAATGTTCGTATCTTTCCAAAACAAAGGTTTATGATTTTGTAAGCTTTTATGAATATAATGACGGACATGTTTTTGTAATGACAACGATGATGTCAAAGATGAGAATATTTTCCTACTTGATTATGATGATGATGATTCCGGGTTTAAAGGTTCCAAGTTTATGATTTCAATAACGATATAAGAATGTTGAGCTACTTATTGATTTCTCGATTTTGTTCATGGATGATGACTATTTTCAAAAGATTCCAAAGTATGTGAATTGACACCTTATGAGATTTATGACTTTATTCGATGTTCTCCTAATGCTATTCTTCATTGATAGTCTCACCTTATAATAGTTGTTCCTTCAAGGTGAGACAAGGTTATGACAATTATTCCATAATATAATCGGAGGTTACCGACCTTACGTCACTCCGATAGAAACATAACTTTCCTTGGGCACTCATGCATGCTACGTATATTATATGTGTATATGATATGTATATGTACATAGGGGACGTGGGGAAAGGTGAGGCGCTATAGACGCATAGCCACCTTATCAGCTGGTATCTTATGATATCATCCCGAACGCGGGATGCCCGGACGCGGGATATATGGGTGATGGATCGGGCCGTTCGTTCCGCGGCAATATATTAATATATGATGATATATGGATCGGGCCGTTCGTTCCGCGACAATATATTTATATATGACGATATATGGATCGGACTGCACGTTCCGCAGCAATATATGATATGATGATGGATATGAAGTAAGTCAGCATGTGCTATTTCTTTTATAAGCGACAGTCATATACAATTGCTCCTTACTGATGCTTCCTTTATCTCATTGACGTATTTTAATTGTTATGCCTTACATACTCCGTACAATATTCGTACTGACGTCCGTTTTCTTTGGACGCTGTGTTCATACCCACAGGTAGACAGGGAGACGGCGCAGACTTATAGGAGCTATCAGCGGATTTTCAGGAGCACTCCATTATTCTGGAGGTGCTAATCAGGTTATACTTTTGTGTATATATATGTATATGTATTTTGGGCATGACGGGGTCTTGTCCCGTCCTTATGTCTAGTACTCCAGTAGAGGCTCGTAGATGTGCAGTATGGGTTATATGGTCTCGCAAGGTTATTACTGTATATATGTGTATATTATCATTTTGATAGCCGAGAGGCATATGTATATAAAAGTATTTATGTTTTCAAATGGAAAATGCTTTTCTTACGATTTGAGTATAAATTTGATAAAAGATCATTAAATGAGTAGGATAAGTCATAGAATGAGCGGTGCTCGGTGGTTAGCCCCCGGGTACCCGTCGCGGACCTTAGCTGGGTCGTGACAACTCCAAACTACTATTCAACAATGGCACTATTCACACATTCATGACCCAATTTCTATATCTTTCTACAATCCAAGTGTTTTTGTGAGGACCCCACCGCCTGGGTCGCCCAGGACCGGTGAGTAGACTACAGGTGTAACCCATGCATGCTGTAGCCCCCTCCCATGACTTGACATGGCTTGACATACTGGGGTATTGTCTCTGTAGGGGTGCAAGCCAATTCGATTTCACTCTGCAGAGTATCGAACCCGCGACCTCCTACTCCTTTACATTCCCCTGAGGGAATCGCCTCTTACCAATTGAGCTGCAGCTCAATTGGTAAGAGTCGATTCCCTCAGGGGAATGTAAAGGTGACTGCAAGGTCACGGGTTCGATCCCAACCGCTGCAGCGTATATCGAACTGGCTAAGCACCCTCTCACGTACAATACCTGAGTATGTCATGACATGTCAGCATGCATGGGCCACCAGGGCCAGGGTCCCACCAGGGGTCCCCACAGTTTTAACTTTCAACCCCTTAAACAACATAGAATGATCATAAAACTCACCTTAGATAATGGAAGAATAAGCTTGGAGTGGAAATTCTCTTCTTGCACAAAAAAAACCCTAGTCCACTTCCCTTGGGATTTGTTGACTTAGATGAACTTTGGTAGGTTTCTTATACTTGATTTTGTGGGTTTAATGTAGTTGATCATGGATTTCTCTTGGTTTCTTGTGGATGGAGAGTGGAGAGAATTCTAGAGGTTTCTATGTCCAAAAATGGTAAAATAATGAGTTAGGGTCGAATTTGGTCTATTTATAGTGGTCCAGAAAATTCTGGACCGACACAACATGCTACAACCTTTGCTACACGCAAAGCGTGCTTTGCTAGCCGCATGTTGTGTCGTAGACCTCGCAACATCACCAAATTTCACCGTCACACTTTGCTGCACAACTGCGTGGCCGCAAAGCGCGCTTTGCTGCTCGCATGTTGCGCCACAAGGTGCGCCATAATGTGACATTTTACCAAACTTCCACCGAAACTTAACTCCGATGATCCGACGAGTCTTAAACCTTCCCGAGGCTTACTAAACATGGGTTTTCTCCATTATATACCCAAGATGGACATATCTATCCCCATGACCTCGAAAAATTTATCTTACTTCCCAAGGCTAGGACAATTAGCATTCGGCGAAACTGTCACGACCCAGCTAGGGGCCGTGACGGGTACCCGGGGCTAGCCACCGAGCACCACTCGTTCTAATACTCATCTTACTCATTTAATGCCCTTTTTACCAATTTTATACACGAATTGTAGGAAAATCATATTTTATATAGAAACATAAATACTTATATACATTTTCCTCTCGGCTATCAAAACAATATATACATAATAATAACATCTTGTGAGACCATCTAGCCCACACTGCGTATCTACGAGCCTCTACTGACATACTAAACATATAGACGGAACAAGACTCCGTCATGCCCAAAATATGCATATATACCAAAAGAAGAACCATAAGCACCTCCGGACAATGGAGTGCTCTCAATCAGTTGACAGCTACTAAGGGTCTGGACCAAGCTCACCTTCCTGTCTACCTGTGGGCATGAACACAGTGTCCAAAGAAAACGGACGTCAGTACGAACATTGTACTGAGTATGAGAGGCATAAATAATAAATAAAGACAGTGTTAATATAATGTGAACATCAATATGAAACATCTAAATCTGAATGACAATCATAAAAGAAGTAATGCATGCTATCTTACTCATACTCATCATAATTTCATATATGCATAATATGCAAGCTGCCCATCCATATCGGAACGGTGTAATAATCAATAACATTAGCCCGCGTCCAGGCCTCCCGCGTCCGGGGTACCATCTCATGCCGCCCACTAGTGGTGTCTGCCCATGCCAAAAGGTCATGGTGTATCCGTATAGCTACCCGCCTTGGCGGTGACTGCCCGGCCAACTAGGCGCGGTGTAATACAATCATGACATGCTCATCAAAAATACTTGTAATAATATGCTTATCATAGTACATGCATAAGACTTAAGATCAATTGTACTCTGTCGGGGTGGCGTAAGGTCGTGATCCCCCGATTTCATTATGGAGCAATTATTGACATT
This sequence comes from Lycium barbarum, assembly GCF_019175385.1. Lineage (NCBI taxonomy): Eukaryota > Viridiplantae > Streptophyta > Magnoliopsida > Solanales > Solanaceae > Lycium > Lycium barbarum. The sequence continues at coordinate 122,078,208 of NC_083343.1, read as the reverse complement.
TTGCCTCACCTTGAAGGAATTAGTACATAAGGTGAGTGTAAGAAATAAATAGCCTCATTATCAATATGGCATCATCATATCATATCTCTTATCTTATATAGACATTTATAGACTTAGGCTTCGAGCTTTCCGGAAAATAGGAACTCATGAAAAGGAAAAGAACTTGTGTTATAGGATTCATGCCATTTAGAAAGAAAGGACTAGCCTCACATACCTTTGTCGTTTAGCTATGTTATCGTTCACTTGCTCTCCCCCAATGTCACGTTGTTACCTTCACGGGAGAATTCATATTAACATTAGTTAATAGATTATAAGGACGCGTCGTAAATTCTAGAGAAAATTGGGCAGCATTTCCCCTGTAAACTTAACAATCCTCGAAATTCCAACTTAGCCAAACGTCAATCAAAATACCAACAACAACAATACCAACAACATCAACAACAATACCAACAACATCAACAACAATGTCAACAATTATTATACATCATAACTCAGTTAATTTCATCCATTTAATCCACCTAAAACAACCCCTTAATCCATAAATCCCAACAAAACAACAAACGAGTTTATAATGCTATTTTCTCCGTTCTAATCCGTTAAAACTCTAAATAAACTTGTTAACAATGAAAAATGGACCTTAATCTTACCTTAAGTATGCAGCAACCACTTCCACCCTCTCTTTCTTGGCTGAGTTTTAGCTCAAATTGAAGGCAACGCGACGTACAACACTTTTCTCTTCAGGAGCTTCGCGATTCGGGGCTTAGATTGTGGTCAAAATTTGGTTTCTTTCTCTATCTCTCCTCTCTCTCTCTACCTCTGAAATTTTTGGGTTTGTTGAGGTCTGAAAATGAAAGAGAAGGCCGAATGTTTCATTAAATGGCAAAGAAAATGGGCCTGACCCGACTTGGAATCGGGTTGGGCCGAATTCATTGCCCAGCTTGACCTTTCTGCCTTAAAATGTCCATATCTCCTTATCCCGATGTCACATGAAGACCCACAACCTATGGTTGGAAAGCTATTTCAATTATCTACAACTTTCATTCTGAGAGTTTTCCCAAATTCCCAAAGGCCGATAGGGTTATGACCTCCCGAAATCAAATCACCCGAAAACGTATCTTAAAAATATTATTTTGGAGGGCTTTCACTTTGATTTGGCTCAAGGGTCCTTCTTGGGTTGTGTTTAACTTCGCATATATCATTCATATAACTTGTCATATGTTCTAAAAAAAAATCTCGACATGTGGACCCACCTCAGCTTATGAATAATTCATCGTACGAAAATACGGGATATAACAGAAACTCAACATATGAAAATGAGAGGTGTAACAATTATTTCCGTAACAGAGAAACTGTTCATACCTGGGTCTGAAAGAACATTGACTAACTCTATTTGTAAGAACATACCTGATTGAAGTGGATATCTCAGTTGTTTAGAGGATCGTGCTGATAACGTATTATAAAATAATAAAACAAGCAAGAAGAATATTGTAGAGAAAGAGAGAAGAGAGGGGAATTCTTATTTCTCTTGTTAGGGATTGATTTACAATGAAGGAAAACATCTATATTTATAGGGGAAAAGTGACTTGATCTTAAAGTCACTAACCCTAATATTTCTCCTAAAGATAGACATCCACAATAATAAATAATATCTATAACAATATACAATTTTGATTCGAGATGTTATTAGGAATTGTGCGACTTTTAACACAGAAATTACAATATCATGCAATATTGTAAATTAACTATGAGTATCATGTTGCTAAAAAAATGTTAAACTCAAAATTATCATCTGCTCAAGATTAGCTGCGACATGAAAGGCCATAGAGTATAAATAACTCCATTAATGATATGAATGCATAAGTTAAAAAACACTTGCCCTTGGACAGTATTCCGGCCAGCCATAAAAAACTCCATAATAAGAAAGGACAACCACAACTTCGATGCAATAAACCTTCAGGAAAACCTAACTAAAACATTCAACTAATGTATACTTATATCATGGTCAGACCAGAACTGTCGTAGAACTTCCCCGGTAGACAGGAAAAAGTCAAGTACTTCTGCCCAAACTGAAATTAGGAGAGAAGGAAAAAAAAATTTACACGAAAAATCAAAACTCAGTCTATGTAGTATACTTTTTGAAACCAGAATATGATCTGATTCGTAAAATTATAAGTCAGCTAACTCAACTTAGACCCAATAAATTAGGAAGTGAAAACGTTTAAACAAAAATTCTTGCCAACAATTTTGGCAGCTCGCAATAATAAATTTCTATGATACCTTAGGCTCGTCGACTGATAATAAGTTCTCCTCAACCTCAACTTCAATAGTACCCTTATTTTCTTTCAACATGGAATAAAATAACACAATACTGAATCACCTATAACCATGAATCAGTTCCAACATTAATAATACGTATAAGCAAGAGACCTGCATGAGCAGTCAAAAAAAACGTAATACTACAACAGTTTATCAATGCTTTGACGCAGTTCTTGGAGCAAAGTCTGACAAATTGGAGTATCATAAAGAAAAAGACAGGCAAATGAGACTGTTTTAAGAACAGTAAATCAACAACTTTTGTTATCTCAGGAAAAATACTAAATTAGACTTGAAATTGAAAGAAAAGTAAGGACCAAATAAAATGAGCGAATGACATGTATTTTTTTTTATTTTTAAAAAACTACAATTTCATCATTATGAAGTCCAAAAACGAACCAAGGATAAAAGGGTTTTATTCAAACAATCTGTCGAACATAGAATTTTTTTTATTTTCATAAAAAAGCAACACAATAGTTCATCAGAGTACAACTAATAAGGCCAAAAATGTTAAGGATCTATAGATTCTAGATACCATTGTCCAACTACACATTCATATCCGGTCCTCACTCAACATCAATAAAAAATAAAACTGATTAGCATCTACTTATAAAATGTTGTAAATACATCGTTCCAGACACAGTACTAACAGAAAGAAAGAATGAAATGTTCGAATCAGCTCAATAAAAAGAAAAAGTGGGAGAAGAATGAGAGAATTGGGGACTTACCTGAGAGAGCGATTTGATAAGAGAGAACCAGAAGTTGTTGAACCTGATCATGTAGATTGATTGTTTCATGAGTGTTAAAGCCAAACTAAGAAAAAGAAAAGACACATTCTTTCCCGCCAGTATACTACAATTCGTTGCTAAGAAAGAGCGAAGGAGATCGAGCGGGACTGAAGAAGCGAACTTTTCACGGGACATTGATAAAAATTAAAAGAAGCGCTTGGTTATTTTTATTTTTTACAAAGCACATAAATATAAAAATTAGAAGGAAAAAGGGAAAAAATTTCAAAAAGATAAATATGATTTGAGAGGTGCCATACCAGCAATCTATTTACACATACGTAACTACGTATGTCAAGTTTTTCATTGTTTTGATCTATGCTATATCTCTGTAACCCCTTTTTCCTGTCTCTTTATCTCCGTAAGAATAACGCTGTGGGGCTTCGGATTAATTAAACAAAAAGAAATAATGGATTCTAAAATATGGGTGGTCTTTTATTGAACTCTTCAAAAAGAAAAAGTGCGAGAAAATTAAAAGAATTGGGGACTTGATAAGTTGAGAGAACTGGAGTTGTTGCAGATTTAAGCACCCCATCATGGAGATTGATTGTTTCATGAGTGTTAAGCCCAAACTAAAAAGAATTAGAGATACGTTTCGTGGAGGCCTTTGTTTCGGCAATAAGACTGCAAGTCGTCGCTAACCCTCTGTTTGGATGATTGTTTCCCGTGGTTCATTAATGTACAGTATGGTATGGTACAGTATGGTGTTGTATTGTATTGTACTGTATTAATGAACACAATGTTTGGATAAACTGTATCGTTTGTTGTGGTTTAATAACATTTGTATTATTTGGTTTGAATGTATGATACTATATAATAACTTGTAAGTTTACTAAAATATCCTTAACTCTTAATTAAAAATTAATTTATATATATATTAATAAAACAAAATAGGAACTATAACAAATAAGTAGGTAGTGTGTGGGGTGGTGGAGGGGTGGGTGGTTGTGAGATGAGGGTGGGGGTAGTGGGTGTAGGGTGGGGGTGAGTGGTTGTGGGGCTGGGTGGTGGTGAGGGGTAGTGGGTGGGGGTGGTGAAGGGGTGGGTGGTGTGATGTGGGTGGTAGGGTGGGGGTAGGTGGCAGACGAGTTGGGTAGTTGGGATTGGGGGTGGGTGGGGTGGATGGTGGAGGGTGGGGAAGGGGTGGGGGTGGCGGTGAGTGGTAGGGTGGGGGTGGGGTGGAGTGGATTGGATGGTGGAGGGTGGAGTATAATAGGGAAATAAAATATGTAACCATGGAAAAACCATCAAATCCGTGGTTACAAAAATTGGGATTTTTCATGGTTATATAACCATGGAATGAACCACGGGTTTACAACATCATACCATATAATTTTAAAAACAATGGAAACAAACGTGGTTTCATAGAAAACCATACATTAATGAACTATGGGAAACCACCATCCAAACAGTGGGTAAGAGTCTGATTGGAAAACCACCTGGTAATTGGAACTGGTGTAATTACTAGGGTAGTACATACTCAGCCTAGTAATTACACTGTCCAGTAATTACGATGACCTGTCTGTTTGGTTTACATGTGTAATTATACAGTTTGATTAATTTAAATATAAATATGAATACGTGACAAAATTGTGCCTTTATAAATAATATATTAGTTAATAATCACATTGGTAAATGATATTGTAAAATATTTTTTATATATTTTTCAAATTAATAATGTTATAATTTAATCAATTATAAAGATTAAAAGCACGCATTTCCTAAGAACATCATGTAACACCTCGTAGCTTCGGGCTAAGATTTGTATCATAAGATGGGGGTATAATAAACCCAATTTGAGTAGTGTATAAATGATGTTTGAAACCCAATCAATACATGAGAAGAGTCTTTGGGCAAAACAAAGTTGAAAACCACTCTACGGGGCATGTTTGCAAGTGAGTTTATAGAAGGTCTTAATTCCAATGACCATAACCCCATTATTAATTTGGAATTTGGGAAAACTTCCTTGATGAAAGTTGTAGCCCTTTGAAATATCTTTCCAACGGTATATTATGGGGGTCAAACGGACATCTGTGCAAAGAGTTATGCCAATTTTACTGAAGACTGTTCGCTGGAAATTCTGTCAGCGTAACGTGACGTTACGGACCGTAACACGTGTTACGGGCCGTAACAGTGGACCGTAATGCATCGAAAATTTCCAGAACCTCACTGGAAATTTTCACCAAGTTACGGTCCGTCCTTTGTGTTACGGGACCGTAACAGTGACCGTATCATGGTCCGTATGTACGTTTCGGGTCACCTGACTTCGGGAGGCCATAACCCTATCTTAAGTTGAGAATTTGGGAAAACTCAAAGAATAAAAGTTGTAGATAATTGAAATACCTTTCCAATCATATGTTGTGGGTTCACAGGCGACGTCGGGATAGGTAGATACGGACGTTTTAAGACAGATAGGTCCCAACCCGTTTTCAAGTTGGGTCAACCCATTTTCCCCTTAGTATTTAAGGGAAATGAAAACCCTAGCAGCCTCCATTTCCCTAAAATTTCAGATTTTTAGAGAGAGGAAGTGAGAGAGAGGAGAGCTAGAGAGAGAAAGTAGAAAATCAACCAAGTTTAAGGCCCCAAATCCCGAAGCTCGTGAAGGACAAAGTGTGGTACATATTGTTGCCGTCATTTAAGCTAAAGATCGAACTTGGGGGTGTTGATTTCGTGGTGACTACCCAAAAAGGTAATGTTTCTACTCCCTAATCATTTATAGTTGTGAATTGATAAATTCTTGGGAGAATAATAATTGGGTTTGTTGAAGAGAATTATATGAACTATGCTAGAATTGTTGGATTGTTGAAATGTGATTGTTGTATTCATATGGATGATAAAGAATGATGTTAATTACATCTAATTGAGATTGTAGTATTAGCTAGAAGTAAAAGAATGGGGATTTGGTGAAGAAAACACCATTTATGAGGGTTATAGAGCTTCATGCCCACTAAGTGTTTGATAAAATGCTTAGATGAACAAAACATGGATATTGTTGCTAATATAGAATCCCTATGACTTGTATTGCTATAGATTGAAGTTTAAGGGGTTGAAGAACATTGTGATACGCTCAAAGGCGGGAAGTTAAGTTATGTAGAACTTCCATCCACATGTGGGAACCTCTACGTTCTTCCCCATGATCCGTTTCGTAAAATCTATGAAGTTCAAATCCTAGGGCATTAAACCCAACATATTGGTAGCCCGTAATTATGTATGTATGTACATGAATCCCGTATATATGTTCGTTATTGTACTCCTAACCTTCCATTACGGACATTAGGAATCCTAGCTTAATCCATGAATCATGAATTCTTCCTCATGTGTTCTCATTATGTTCATATGAAACAGCATGAGTTATTTTGTAAGTTATAAACATGTTTTCAAGTCAACTACAAATATATGATTATGAACTATTGTATTACTCATAAATCAAGAACATGTTTACAAGCTATTTCATGAAACCATGTTTACAAGTTATTTCGTGAAATCATGATTCCAAGACAAGTACAAGTAAACTCACGAAAGTCATGGGCTTCTTAGCCAAATATATTATGTTCATGTTTTTGGGAGTTGCACAAATTACCGAGAAGGCTTAGATAGCCTGAAACTACGGAGCCACCGTAGGACAAGGATCGCTCTGCCCAGATAGGACGATACCTTAATTTTACACTGAATGGATCCATCAGGTACCTTACTACCTTATACTCAGGCAAGGTATGAGGGCTCTGCTGGTCCGGCGAGGTACCGGACTCCACGTACCCACGTGGTAAATTACTACCTTATACTCTGGCAAGGTATGAGGGCTCTGCTGGTCCGGCGAGGTACCAGACTCCACGTACCCACGTGGTGATATGATATGATATGATATGTCGGTTTATGAAATGCTCTCCCTACTTACCATGTTTTACTCATGTTATGTATACATACATGTACTCATGCTCATGCTCATGTTCATGTCCAAGTTTTTCAGTTTCAGTCCTTACCATGTTATTTGATGTCCCATGTTGTTTCTTCCGGGTGCTGTACATACCAGTACATTCAATGTGCTGACGTCCCCTTTTTATTTCCCGGGGGCCTGTATTTCACGATGCAGGTACGGATTTACAGGACGACGCTTCTGACTATTAGGATTTGCTCGTACCAGCTTATTGGTGAGCCCCATCTCATTCGGGGTTTAGACATTGCGTTTCTTTATTTAGCGTTGCATTTAAAGGTATGTTGGGGGCCTTGTCCCAGTAAATATGTTTTTCAGTTAGACTCATGATAGAGGTTTCATAGACTAGACCAGTCAGTTATGTTATGTCAGACATTTGGAGTCGTATAGCCATTTTGGCTCACTCGTGTTTTAAACAAGTACTTTGTTAAGTATTATGAATTATTACGTTTTACAAAGGCTCATCATGCATTCACGTTATATTCCGCTTATGTTATGCATCATGATGATTCAGCAAGTCATGTGGTTCGCTCGGTCACATGTAGTCAGGCACCGAGTGCCGTGTTACGTCCAGGCCATGGTTCGGGGCGTGACAAAGCTTGGTATCAGAGCCTAGGTTCAAGTGTCTTTAGGAAGTCTATGAAATCGTGTCTAGCGGGGTCTCTTTTATATGTGTGAGGGCCCCACACATATAAACAGTTGATCACCAAGACATTCAGGATTGTCTCATTTCTTTCATATTCTAGATCGTGCAGTTAGAGCAGTATTTTTAGGATGACTTCCTAATTCGTGCGTGTACGTGTTTTTAGAAAATGCCTTACAAGAGAACTTACAAGAAGAAAAACACAGGCACCAGCCAAAGGGCTGCCGCCGGAGTAGCTCACGGAGATACTGTTCCGACTCAGGCAACAGCTCCAACCGCCTCTACTGTTACACCTCCTAGTGCTTCAGACAGGGATGTTAGGAGTGCTATCAACATGCTCACCCAACTGGTAGCAGCTCAGGCCTAACGTCAGGAATGTGGGTCAAGTTCAGGAGGTAATGGAGAGTCTTCTAAGACGAAGGATTTTCTCAGAATGAATCCCCAGTATTCACGGGGACGAAGAAAGAGGAAGACCCTCAGGACTACATTGATGCTCTCCAAAAGATCTTCAGGATTATGACAGTTACCGAAACCGAGGCAGCTACTTTTGGAACTCATCAACTACAGAGTATTGCTAACACATGGTATGAATCTTGGGAATTATCCCGAGGTGAGAATGCGCCTGATGCTACATGGGATGAATTTGCTAGTGCATTCCTAGACCACTTTATGCCAGTAGAGCTCAGAGAGGCTAAGGCTGAACAATTCCTGAAGCTCAAACAAAATGGCAGACCAGTTCAAGAATACTATTTGGAGTTCGTTAGCCTGGCAAAGCATGCCCCACACATGTTACCCGATATGAGGGCAAGAGTGAGAAGATTCGTTGGAGGTCTTGATTCCCATTTGTATGATGGAGCCAATATTGTTGCACAGAATGGGACAATGACTATTTCCAAGATGGTTGCTTTTGTGCAGGGCAAGGAGACAAGGCTAAAGGAGGAAGAAACCTTATAAAAAGAGAAAGACAAGGAGTTCAACAAGAGGGTCAAATCTACCGGACAGTTCAGCGGGAACCGAAACAGGAACTTCTTTAAGAACAGGTCAGCAGTACCTGCTCCGTCCACAGCGAGTGCCCCACTTCCTAAGTTCCGCAACAATAAGAAGCCGAATTTCAGGCCATCAAGTTCGTACTCTCAAGCTAGTGGGGGTCAGTCGACTTATACTTATCCGATATGCGGCAAGTGTAATAAGAGACACTTAGGTAAGTGTCGCATGGGCATGAAAATATGTTATGGTTGTGGCCAGAGAGGCCATATTCAGAAAGATTGTCCGTCCGCTAGGCAAGGTACCGGAGGTAATGTGGCGCAGCCCACAAATTCAGCAGTCCCTCGTAATAATCAGGCCCAGCGGGGGGACAATGCAGCTAGGTCTGGAAACACGAGCGGGGGTCGAAACCGCATGTATGCATTGACAGGCCGTCAGGATACAGAAGCTCGAGCAGATGTTGTTACAGGTACTCTAACAGTTTTCACTTTCGATGTATATGCCCTTATTGACCCAGGATCCACCTTATCTTATGTAACCCCTTTTGTTGCTAAGAAATTTGGTATTGAACCCGAAAAATTGTATGAACCCTTTGAGGTGTCCACCCCCGTTGGGGAATCACTCACAGTTAGACATATGTATAGGGGTTGCCCAGTTTTAGTCTACCACCGCAGAACCATAGCTGATTTAGCAGAATTAGAAATGGTAGACTTCGATGTGATCATGGGTATGGATTGGTTAGCTTCATGTTATGCCACAGTCTGTTGTAGAACTAAGGTGGTAAGATTCGAGTTTCCTAATGAGCCAGTCATAGAATGGAAGGGTTGTTGACACCCAATTTTGTCCTGCCTCTCCTCCGAAATACCTTTTTATACTTCTGGTATTTCGAGAAATTAAAAAATATGCATTTAAGTTTTGCTATAATTATTAGTCTTTTATTAACACCCCACGTTTTATTTATTCTACTGCAGTTTATTATTATTATTATTATTATTATTATTATTATTATTATTATTATCATTATTATTATTATTATCATTATTATTTTATTATTACCACTATTATTGTTATTATTATTAATTTATTATCATTTTGTTATTACCAATAATTGTTATTTATTATTATTATTATTATTATTATTATTATTTATTATTATTATTACTAATTATTATCATCTTTATTATTATTATTAATTATTATCATTGTTATTTTTTGTTATTAATTATCAATATTTGTTATCTACTATTATTATTATTTTTATCACCATTATCATCAGCATTATCATTATTACCATTATCATTATTAACAGTATTACTACCGTTATTTATTTGCTACTGTTATTTTAGTATTATTGAAACTTGCATTTCTCGACGTTTCTACCAACTTCCGCACACACATCGCATTTATTTTGCACATTTAAATGATAGCGTTTGTTATTAAATATTATTGCACGGTCATTTGCGACATCATATAATTTTTTTTTACCCGGGTCTTTTTATAATTATATACTTCCGTATTAAGTGATATTCTGGCACCCTTAGTACATCGTTATTCAAGATGTGTCTCCTATTCAAATTTAGAAGCCAAACTATTTCTTGCACTTAGTCCGTATATTGACTTACCGGACCCCAAATCAAAGTCCGATTAATTCCTAATATTTTTGGACTAGACCATATTTTTTATCTCAATTTTTAGATCAGTCCATGTTTAATTTAATAGTCTATTCTTTTAAATACCCAGTCTAAAATTTGACCCGATCCACAAATGGACCGGGTCCAATTCATTTCTCAGCAAAAATAAGGGAAACCTAGTTTCCCTTCACTTCATTTCCGCCCCCTTTTCCCTTCTCCTTCATCTCCGCCTCCCTTCACCCTTTACCCCGAAACCCTCGCCGCCGCTCCCACTCACCCCTCTTTTCCTCCTTCTTCTCCGCTCCCCACTCACCCTTGTCCCCCAATTTTCTCTCTCTCCCGCTCCTCCTTCCCTTTTTCAGTACAAAAAAACAACAAAACAAAAACCTATAAAGGGCAACAGTAGACGAGAACGAAGAGAGGAGAGGGAGAACGAAGGAGAAAAACACGAACAAAAAGGAAAAAGCCTGAGAAACCCCCTAAAAACATATCAGATCTTGAACCAAGATCCCCTAAAAAAATCATTTTTTCTTTCCTCTTCGGCAGTAGCAATCTCATCTTGATATCGAATCCGAGTCCAAGTCGCCTTCCTTTTTTTGTTCTATTTTCGCGAATCTGAGAACATATAAATCAAAGATTCGAGTTTGTTTCAACGAGATCCGAGGTGCTTCGAGCGTACATCGCAAGATTAATACCCACTTCGCTGCCCCTCGAAGAAGGTAATCACACTCGTCTTCACTTCGTCTTTAATTTTGGGAAAGTAGAAATGTAATCGTTCAAGTATTTCTCATCGTTTATTTGGTTTAGTCGGCTGGAATGTGTTCTCTCCTTGTTTGTTATAAATTAGTGTGAAACGACTAATTTAATCAAATATGTGTTTAAATCCGTCGCTTGGCTACTCCTCCGTTTTAGTCATTTTTTTTTCTTAATGTATGGTGTCCCTATGTCAAGTTGGTTTAATTTATTTAGATAAGTATGTCTCGTAATTTAATGTAGTGAAACATGTTGGTGTATTAGCCTTAGTTCAGTTTGATTTTCAGTTAAATGCGCGTAATAAGTCAGTATAGCTTAATATGTTTTAACCAAGCATGTTGTGATGGTTTGGTTCAGTTCGATCTTGGTACTCATCCTGCCAAGTGTGTTTAATACAGTTAAATCCCCTATGGTCGATTATCTTGCTGTCTGATTATGCTAAATCTTCATTCATGTTGGTCTGTTATCTGTAATCTAAATATATGATAAGTTGATTCTTAAATCTTTCTATGTGACAGTATGATTAGTACACTTAATTCTTTTAGATCAGAATAGTATGTTAGACTGATGTAGTATCTGAAATATGCCTATCTATTTGTTCAAGTGCTTGAGTTGAAAATCACTAATGGTCTCTATTTGGATACAATAAGATTATTTTTCTTCACGGTGTATTGAGTTCAATAATGTCTTCATAGTGTTCTACGGATAACCAGTAGAGCCCTTAAGCCTATGAGATTAAAAAAGTGACGAGTTGGCTAGGACTAAATGGCATTTGCTTGATTTGAAAGTAATCACAGCCTCTGTGTGTCTCCTTCTTATGACCCTTTTTTTTCCTTCGAACTATGGGATTTGTGTTTTAGTTTGCAATCTGTCACTCGATTTAATAAGTGACCAAAACTCTTGTATGCTCCTTATTGGTTCCGCTTCAGATTAAGAAGTCCACGATATGAATTTAGGTTGATTGGTTTTGAATGAGGGTAAAAAGATCTAAAGGATTTTAGATGCAACTTGTAGCATCTATGAATTTATCTAGTACTCTGGAAGCTTGTGAAACAAGTGTAGGTCTATATTTGCAGCCTGTTTGAGTCCTGATGATTGCTGACTGCCTATCTATACATAGGATTGATCTCAACCATCCTTAACCTGAAGTTAGGCTCTTTGTTCTAAACAAACCTGTTGTATGCTTCATACATGACCAATTGCGATGTTCTAGGCCAACTTGTTTATAAATTTTGGTTTTTCTTGTGATTGGTTGAAATTGAATCAACTTGTGAAAGGTCCTGTACATATCCATGGTCATAAATATGATTTGCATTTTCAAATTGATCTATTTATGGATGTTTGAGTCTGTAATTTGTCTAAATACATACTGCATATTGTCTAGATAAATATGAGTCATTTACTTGTGATGTTTGAGATATCATGTAAAAATAGCATGTGAGGAATCCCCAAAACCGCATGCCTGGGTCTGCATCATTAGCTGTGTGTTTTCATGGATTCTATAAAGCCGTATGACTTGTAATTTGGGTAATTATCCCAACTGCCACCACTGGTTTAAGCCCGTATGTTCCCATTTAAGCAAGGAGGTGTCAAATATACTTGGTACAATTTGAGGCCCTGGACTGTCGTACTTTGGTCAGCTGTGGTTACCATTTTTTTTTTTGGGCTGCTGCTTGATGCTAACAGCCACAGTGTCTATACTATAATCCAAATGTTGTGTTTTCTGTAGTAATTTTTTTCAAGGGTCTATCCATACCAGTATTGCCATGTTCTGAAACCAGTTAAGACTAGGAGGCGTGTTGGTTTGGATAAGTGGCAAAGGATGGCCCTATTTGGTTAAGATTAAAAAAAAAAACGTAAATCTGCCATTTAAATTGTTTTCCCTGAATTAAGTGTTGAGTGTCCCTTTTACGTTTGACTTTATTCCTTGATTATATTACTAATCCTTTTCTTTTTCATTTTTTATGCGTGACCACCGCGCGTGAGTCCGAGGGACTCATCTTCTCCTGCATTCGATGTTGGGCTAAAGCCCAACGAAGCACTTTTATCGAGTCAGCCCCATCAACTAAAAATCTGGGCCACGGCCCACAACAACAGCAACAGTCCGCAGCAGCATACTGGGCCGAAGCCCACAGCAATTCCCAACAGCAGCAGTCCTAAAAAATGGGCTGAGCCCATTTATTTTTATTTATGCCTCTGCTTTATTTTATGCCTTTAACTTGTAAATTATTTGACTAACACTTTTTCCTTATTTTGTTTTCCCTTGGCTTAGATGAATTATTGGAAATTAGTATGGATAGTTTAGCAATGGGTAGTTAGATTAAAGAAGATTAACAATCAATTCCATAAGTCTATTTTTTTTATGTGTTAAAACTATTTATAATGTCTAATATTATTTTATTTGGAATGATTGATTTGCAAAACAGCACGACTTTATATTTCCAGTTAAGAGAATCATATTTTATTCTTATTATCCTAGAAAATTCCAAAATGTCACTAATATGTAAACATAAATTCAAGTATATTTTATAAATAGCTCTTCAAGTTTGAATCAATCATAAAATTTTAGCGAAGCACATTTAATAAGAAGTAATGAAAAGGATAAAGAGGGTTTTTATTAGCTATTTTTGTATTTTTATACTCCTAAAATTAATCAATATCCTGGCATTTCAGTTATTTCAAATATTTATTAAACATTGCACAAATTCACATTTTCTTCTACTTATATATTTTAAGCAATCATTTTTTTAAATAGCATTATTATCTAAAGTTTTCGCAACATTTATAAGTTTATTTTAAATGGCATTTGAAGTTTCCTTTTATGCAAATTATTATAATTTCTACAAATCCCATTCTAAATAGTATTTTAGCCCTAGCAACTTTTATAAGTCTTATTTAAAAAGGCATTTAAAATTTTCTTTTTATGTAGATTATTATATTCTTTCTAAATCCTATCTTAAGCAACGTTCTTATATTTTCTTAAAATCTTAGCAACATTCCCTAGCCTTATTTCTTAAATTTCAGGCCTCTTATTTAAGCATTAATTAATTAACCTAAGTTTGGTCGGATAACCGTAAGTTAACGGATTCTAAAGGATGCCTAACCCCTTCCCTTTAGGATAATATGGAACCCTTACCTAGAATCACATTGGTTAAGCAGATCATTAACAGAGGTTTAGTTTTAACTTTACCTTAGTTAATAATTAGGTGTCCTAATTCACCGTAAAAAAACAATTAGGTGGCGACTCCTTAAAACAAACAATATATAGGAATCTCCAATATGTTGTACTCCACTTCAATTCCGGTTAAAATGGGGTATAACAGCTTGGCGACTCCGCTGGGGAATTCTAGGTTCTAACCATAACAAACTTAGGTTAATAATTAATTTGTTGGATGTTTAGTTGTTTTCTTTATGTTTGCTTTTATTGTTGCCGTGTTTGTTTCTTTTATGTTCTTTTAAGTGATTGCTTTATTATGAGAAATTTTCTGTGTAATAATATGTTACCGCTTTCTTTAAATTGGCATTCCGTTCATATTTCCTCCACTTTTGGAAAACTCACACTATCACACGTACACGCGAGGTGTGTTTTGCGCACCCGCAATTTTTTTTTCGTAGAATCCAAATTTTAGGAGAGTTGGCGTATGCGCGGGGTGCCCGAGTAACGGGGACCGCGTAGCCTTCTCACTCGAGTAGTCCGCTCGGGAACCTTGTGTCTAGTAAGCCAAATCTCAGAAAACCTTAAGATAGAGCTTTGCCACCAATCTACTTAAGTCATGCATGCATAAGCCTTAGGTGGATCGGTCCTTGGTATCGACAACGCAGTTAGGAAACCTACCAAAATGTTGACGGGTTTCATAACCCAACAACCATAAGCATATTGTGTGTAACGTGATAATGATAGAAGGGTCGAAGCCTAAACATGACTTTTCGAGTTTGGAAAAAATCTTTATTTTTTCCTTTTCTTTGTAGGATGGATTTCACCCCGCAGATCCCTAAAATCAAGATGGTTAGTGGTGTACCAAGCAAGTTGAGCGTATGGTGGGAAGATTTAGATTTGGGTAGCAGACTGGCGGTCACAAGGATGATAAAGTTCCTCCCTTTGTTGTTTCAGATCACTCCGGACAAGCATATAATAAGGGCTTTACTCCAATTTTGGGACCCTGACCAAGTAGTGTTCAAATTTAAAGACTTCGAGCTAACGCCCACACTAGAGGAGATAAGCTACTTTACAAACTTGAAATACCAAGGGAGGGGTCAGATTATCCCGCACAGTCAATCGGGGAAGAAATTTCTCCGCTATTTGGGTTTGAACCACACAAAGGAACTTCGGTGTTTCGAAAATAATTGGGTATCTCTGGATTATTTGTATGAGAGGTATGGGCGCCAGGATGGGTATAAATTGTTCAGAAAAGAATTTTCATGCACTCCCGCTCATTGGCAAGCTAGACGACCCGTCGTATTCGTTGTAGCCTTACTTGGGATTTTGGTATTCCCGCGTGAATACGGCCAGATCAACACCTGCATTTGCTCTGTGGCTCGAGCACTTTTTGAAGGGGTTGATGGCGCGCAACTCGCTTTACTTCCAATGATTTTGGCAGAAATATTTCGGGCTTTAAGGAAATGTAGACGAGGGAAATCGAGTTTCTTTGAGGGTTGCAATATTCTCCTTCAGATGTGGGCAATGGAACACTTTTATCAGCGTCCGAATATGGCGGATATATGCTTAGGTGAGTCAAACATGATTACTAGTTTTTATGAAAGGATGAAAGCGTTCGTATCTCCAGTTGGCACTCGCGATTGGTATGGGTTCTTAGCTTCCCGCACTGGCAGTCAAATTCAATGGAAATATCCCTTGTTATCCCGTGCCACGGCTTACATAAGAGGAAAGAAAAATTATTACATTAAGCTTATTGGACTGAGGGGCCTCCAGCCATACGCCCCGGTGCGCGTACTTCGACAGTTTGGTATAGATCAAGTAATCCCTCTCCAAGCTGACATGAGCAGCTCTGAAATATCCTTTGGGCAGGATTTTAGAGTCCCTAAAGCTAGCTTAATCCTCGATGAATGGGTTAACATTAATCCCACAGACATTGGGGCTGGACCGGTAGAAAGTAGTCCAGAATATCGCGCATGGCTTCAAGAAGATTATGGTAGCATAGAGCCTAGCCCAGCAGGCGAATCGGGTTTTAAAGATAGAGTAAAAACGATCTGGATAAAACATGCTCGCTTAGGGACCATGGTTGTCACTCCTGAGATGTGGGATCAAATGACGAACATCATGCAATATTTCGGAAATATGGGAGCACAGCCTAACGGTGATGGAGCATCATCTTCAGCTCAGCCGCCAGCATAATCAAATTTAAGCCTAGTTTATGGATTGTCTTTATATTTTGTTTACTTTGGAAGTACTCGCTGTTATTTTATCTAATGGCATTTGGCCTTTTATCTCCAAACTCGAATGGTTACAATTAAATGGCTTGGATCACTCTATCATAATCCCGAATATGTGGCGTTAGGCTTACCTCTGGCGCAAAAAAGAGGTCCCTTGCATGATAGGACGCGTTGATATGTTTTGCTATTCAATATATGTTTGTCTGCTATATGCGTTTCGTTCGCTACACAATATATGTTGTTTCGACATGCAATATGTGTTTCTTTCAACGTTGTTTACTAAATTTTCACATTAATTTCGCAGCAAGCATCTGCCCTGTACTAACGCAGTTTTCTTCATTTTTGAAGGTTTATTTTATTTCTTATTACCCCCCAGAGGTTGATTCACGTTGACTGTGAACTGGCAGACCACCCATACTTCACGAGATCAAAAGCACGAACATCCGGCAATATGAATGATTCAGGGGCATCCGAACAAACCGGCTTGGGACTCGTCACTCTTCCAAGAGAGGAACCTGAGGCTTCAGGAGGGGGAAATGATGAGCTCATTGCTCAATTGTTACAGCAAATGGCCAACATGCAAACCGAAATTGAGCGACTGCGAAATCTCACCAACCTGTCCATCACCCTGAACGCTCCCTACCCTGAACAAAGAACAAACACGACAATTCCACCATCCTTTTCGCCTGTCGATTCACCCGCTCCACAACCTTCTCCCTCAAACCCTCCGCTTTACACAGTCCATCCAAATACCTCCACTCCCCAACAAACTAACCAACAACAATCCACTTCCCAACAATCGAATCCACAACAGGCCATTCCACACCAGATCCCCCCGCAACCCACCATCCCGCAACCAACTGTCCAACAGCAAACCATCCCGCAGCACGCCAACATACAACAAACTACTTCACAACCAAATGACCAGCAACAAGCCAACCTCCAGCAAATTAACTTCCAACAAACCAATTCACAACTTTTCGCTACTCCTTACATTCCTCAACCTGCAGTTACCCAAATTAACCCACATACCCAAAACTACCAAGCAGTTCACCATACACCATTGGCGCATATTGCCAGCCATAACACACAGTATGCGGCAGAAGCTCATCCTTTCACTACCCAGGCACAGGCCTTGCAACATCCAGAAGTTGACCCCTATGAAGAGTTGGAAAGGGAAGCTAGGGCAAGAGCGGACGAAGATGTGGCAAAAGAGCTTCGCAGTCTGAGGGAAGCAGTCAGGAACATCCAAACCAACAGGGGATGTGAAGGACTTGAATACGAAGATCTGTGCATTCACCCGGACATTGAGTTACCTGCTGGATATAAGGTGCCGAAGTTTGACATGTTCGACGGGAAGGGAAACCCTCGGGCTCATTTGAGATCATATTGTGATAAGCTTGTCGGAGTGGGTAAAAATCAAGCTATCAGAATGAAACTGTTTATAAGGAGCTTAACTGGAGAGGCACTCGATTGGTACACATACCAAGACCCGCAGAGATGGCACAGTTGGGGAGATATGGCCTAGGAATTCATGGACAGATTCAGGTTCAACACTGAGACTATCCCGGACCGGTTTTATTTGATGAAGCTGGAGAGAAAATCAACAGAAACTTTCCGAGAATACGCTATGCGCTGGAGAGCAGAAGCGGCAAAAGTCCAGCCTCCAATGGCAGAGAGTGAAATGACGATGCTTTTCGTACAATCTCTAAAGGACCCCCACATATTATGAGAGAATGTTAAGTGTCATTGGGCAGAAGTTTGCTGAAGTCATCAGGATGGGGGACTTCATAGAAGAAGGGATAAAAACAGGAAGAGTTACAAATCTTGCGGCCTTGCAGGCCACAAGTAAGGCCGTTCAGGCGGACCCTGCTAAGAAGAAGAGAGACGGAGTATCCCCGGTCATGGCCATCCAAGATCAAAGACCCACCCAAAAATCAACCCGCCAATATTCTTCACCCCAGCCCTCGCAGTACAGCCAGTACACCCAAATACCTCAACCTTATTACCAACCCCCACCTACCCCCCTTCCGGTCTATCATACTCAACCAACATACTACTCACCCCATTCTAAATAGTATTTTAGCCCTAGCAACTTTTATAAGTCTTATTTAAAAAGGCATTTAAAATTTTCTTTTTATGTAGATTATTATATTCTTTCTAAATCCTATCTTAAGCAACGTTCTTATATTTTCTTAAAATCTTAGCAACATTCCCTAGCCTTATTTCTTAAATTTCAGGCCTCTTATTTAAGCATTAATTAATTAACCTAAGTTTGGTCGGATAACCGTAAGTTAACGGATTCTAAAGGATGCCTAACCCCTTCCCTTTAGGATAATATGGAACCCTTACCTAGAATCACATTGGTTAAGCAGATCATTAACAGAGGTTTAGTTTTAACTTTACCTTAGTTAATAATTAGGTGTCCTAATTCACCGTAAAAAATCAATTAGGTGGCGACTCCTTAAAACAAACAATATATAGGAATCTCCAATATGTTGTACTCCACTTCAATTCCGGTTAAAATGGGGTATAACAAGGGTAATTCAGTAGTACCCAGGGGTAGATTCATTTCTTACTTAAAGGCCAGGAAAATGATTTCCAAGGGTTATATCTATCACCTAGTTCGAGTCAAAGATTCAGATGCTCAGACTCCAACTCTTCAGTCAGTACCAGTTGTAAACGAATTTCCGGAAGTCTTCCCAGAAGATCTTCCAGGAGTCCCTCCTGACAGGGAGATTGAGTTTGGAATTGATTTACTTCCCGATACTCAGCCGATATCAATTCCGCCATACAGAATGGCTCCAGCGGAGTTAAAAGAGTTAAAAGCCCAGTTGAAAGATTTGCTTGATAAGGGGTTTATTAGGCCTAGTGTTTCGCCTTGGGGTGCACCAGTCCTATTTGTCCGAAAGAAGGATGGTTCTTTACGTATGTGTATAGATTACCGTTAGCTGAACAAGGTCACCATTAAGAACAGGTACCCTCTTCCTAGAATCGATGACTTATTTGATCAGCTAAAAGGCGCCCAATGTTATTCCAAGATTGACCTCAGAACAGGCTATCATCAGTTGAAGGTTAAGGAAGTTGATATTCCGAAGACAGCTTTCAGGACCCGTTATGGCCATTTTGAATTTCTTGTTATGTCATTTGGGTTGACAAATGCACCAGCTGCTTTCATGGATCTTATGAATAGGTTCTTCAAGCCTTATCTCGATTTATTCGTCATTGTCTTCATTGATGATATTTTGGTGTATTCCCGTAATGAGGTCGATCATGCAGAACATCTCAGAATAGTGTTGCAGACTCTTAAAGATCGTGAGCTTTTTGCAAAATTCTCAAAGTGTGAGTTTTGGCTTAAATCAGTAGCATTCTTAGGCCATGTGATCTCGGGTGAAGGTGTTAAAGTTGATTCTCAAAAGATTGATGCCATAAAGAGTTGGCCCAGACCCACCTCAGTTTTTGATATAAGAAGTTTCTTGGGTCTGGCAGGCTATTATCGACGCTTCGTAGAAGGATTTTCTTCTATCTCTGCTCCGTTGACTAAGTTGACACGGAAGAAAGTTAAGTTCCAATTGTCAGATGCGTGTGAGCGAAGCTTTGAGGAGTTGAAGAAAAGATTGACTTCTGCTCCAGTTTTGACTTTTCCAGAGGGAACTGAAGGATTCGTGGTTTATTGTGATGCTTCGGAAGTTGGTCTCGGATGTGTCTTAATGCAGCATGGTAAGGTAGTAGCTTATGCATCTCGTCAGCTCAAGGTTCACGAAAAGAATTATCCGGCGCATGACTTAGATTTGGCAGCTGTAGTTTTTGCACTTAAGATATGGCGTCATTATTTGTATGGAGTGCACGTTGATATTTTCACAGATCATAAAAGTCTGCAGTATATCTTCAAGCAAAGGGAGCTAAATCTTAGACAGAGGAGATGGCTCGAATTGCTTAAGGATTATGATGTGGATATTCTCTATCATCCGGGGAAAGCGAATGTTGTAGCTGATGCTCTTAGTCGGCATTCCATGGGAAGTTTAGCCCACGTGGACGTGGATAAGAGAGTTATGACAAAGGACGTTCACCGTTTGGCCAATCTTGGAGTTCGACTTTTGGATTCCGAGGATAGTGGTGTGGTTGTTCAGAATAGTGCTCGTTCCTCCTTAGTCGTTGAAGTCAAGGAGAAAAAATTTAGTGATCCCTATTTGTTGCAGCTGAAAGAGGGGATTCACAAGCATAAGACAACGACTTTTGAACAAGGGGGAGATGATGGTACCTTGAGGTACCAAGGCAGATTATGTGTCCCAGATGTAGATGGACTCAGAGAGCGAATCATGTCAGAAGCTCACAATTCCAGGTATTCCATTCACCCAGGTTCCACTAAGATGTATCATGATCTCAAGGAGATTTACTGGTGGAACGACATGAAGAAGAATGTGGCAGATTTTGTAGCTAAGTGCTTGAACTGTCAACAGGTGAAAGCCGAACACTAGAGGCCGGGTGGCTTGGCTCAGAATATTGATATTCCTGTCTGGAAATGGGAAATGATCAATATGGATTTCGTATCAGGTTTACCTCGTTCGGCTAAGAGACATGACTCTATTTGGGTGATCGTTGACCGGCTTACTAAGTCAGCACACTTTTTGCCAGTCAAGACCACATATTCAGCAGAAGACTATGCCAAGCTGTATGTTAGTGAGATTGTTAGATTGCATGGGACACCAGTGTCCATTATTTCAGATCGTGGTGCTCAGTTTACAGCGAATTTTTGGAAATCCTTTCAGAAAGGATTGGGTACCAAGGTGAACCTTAGCACAGCTTTTCATCCGCAGACAGATGGCCAAGCAGAGCGTACTATTCAGACTCTAGAGGACATGTTGAGAGCATGCGTCTTGGATTTCAAAGGTAATTGGGATGACCATTTACCTCTCATTGAGTTTTCTTATAATAACAGTTATCATGCTAGTATTGGGATGGCACCATTTGAGGCTCTGTATGGGCGAAGGTGTAGATCACCAATCGGTTGGTTCGAAGTTGGTGAAGCAGAGTTGTTAGGACCAGATTTGGTTTATCAGGCTATGTAGAAAGTCAAGTTAATACAGGAGCGTTTGAAAACGGCTCAGAGTCGCCAGAAGTCTTACGCAGATGTGAGGCGAAGGGACTTAGAATTTTCAGTTAATGATTGGGTGTTCCTTAAAGTCTCACCTATGAAGGGTGTTATGCGATTTGGCAAGAAAGGGAAGCTCAGTCCCAGATATATTGGACCTTACAGAATTTTACGAAAGGTCGGTCTAGTAGCTTATGAACTTGAGTTGCCACAACATTTGGCTGCTGTACATCCCGTGTTTCATGTGTCCATGTTGAGGAAGTGTGTGGGAGACCCGTCGTTGGTTGTCCCTGCTGATACTATAACAGTTAAGGATGGTTTGACATATAAGGAGATCCCCGTAGCCATTCTTGACCGTCAAGTTCGCAAGTTGAGAACTAAGGAAGTAGCCTTAGTGAAAGTACTGTGGAGGATTCAGAAAGTTGAGGAAGCTACATGGGAAGCCGAGGAGGATATGAAATCCATGTACCCGCATTTGTTTCAACCCTCAGAAGAGGTTTATGATGAAGCACCAAGATTTTGAGGTATGTAAGCTTTCTTTTCATGCTTTTAGTTGTGTGTGGCCAATTTATAGTGCTATTGTGATGTAGCCCTGTGAGGCAATGATATTATGGGTTGTTGTGATAGGTTGTTAGTGTCATATTACAGGGGAAACTCTGGCAAAATTGTTGTAGAATCCCGAACGTTTATCATTCGAGGACAAATGATCCCAAGGGGGAGATATTGTAACACCTCGTAGCTTCGAGCTAAGATTTGTATCATAAGATAGGGGTATAATAAACCCAATTTGAGTAGTGTATAAATGATGTTTGAAACCCAATCAATACATGAGAAGAGTCTTTGGGCAAAGCAAAGTTGAAAACCACTCTACGGGGCATGTTTGCAAGTGAGTTTATAGAAGGTCTTACTTCCAACGACCATAACCGCATTATTAATTTGGAATTTGGGAAAACTTCCTTGATGAACGTTGTATCCCTTTGAAATAGCTTTCCAACGGTATATTATGGGGGTCAAACGGACATCTGTGCAAAGAGTTATGCCCATTTTACTGAAGACTGTTCGCTGGAAATTCTGCCAGCGTAACGTGACGTTACGGACCGTAACACGTGTTACGGGCCGTAACAGTGGACCGTAACGCATCGAAAATTTCCAGAACCTCACTGGAAATTTTCACCAAGTTACGGTACCAAGTTACGGTCCGTCCTTTGTGTTACGGGACCGTAACAGTGACCGTATCTTGGTCCGTATGTACGTTTCGGGTCACCTGACTTCGGGAGGCCATAACCCTATCTTATGTTGAGAATTTGGGAAAACTCAAAGAATAAAAGTTGTATATAATTGAAATACCTTTCCAATCATAGGTTGTGGGTTCACAGGCGACGTCGTGATAGGTAGATACAGACGTTTTAAGACAGATAGGTCCCAACCCGTTTTCAAGTTGGGTCAACCCATTTTCCCCTTAGTATTTAAGGGAAATGAAAACCCTAGCAGCCTCCATTTCCCTCAAATTTCAGATTTTTAGAGAGAGGAAGTGAGAGAGAGGAGAGCTAGAGAGAGAAAGTAGAAAATCAACCAAGTTTAAGGCCCCAAATCCCGAAGCTCGTGAAGGACAAAGTGTGGTACATATTGTTGCCGTCATTTTAAGCTAAAGATCGAACTTGGGGGTGTTGATTTCATGGTGACTACCCAAAAAGGTAATGTTTCTACTCCCTAATCATTTATAGTTGTGAATTGATAAATTCTTGGGAGAATAATAATTGGGTTTGTTGAAGAGAATTATATGAACTATGCTAGAATTATTGGATTGTTGAAATGGGATTGTTGTATTCATATGGATGATGAAGAATGATGTTAATTACATCTAATTGAGATTGTAGTATTAGCTAGAAGTAAAAGAATGGGGATTTGGTGAAGAAAACACCATTTATGAGGGTTATAGAGCTTCATGCCCACTAAGTGTTTGATAAAATGCTTAGATGAACAAAACATGGATATTGTTGCTAATATAGAATCCCTATGACTTGTATTGCTATAGATTGAAGTTGAAGGGGTTGAAGAACATTGTGATACGCTCAAAGGCGGGAAGTTAAGTTATGTAGAACTTCCATCCACATGTGGGAACCTCTACGTTCTTCCCCATGATCCGTTTCGTAAAATCTATGAAGTTCAAATCCTAGGGCATTAAACCCAACATATTGGTAGCCCGTAGTTATGTATGTATGTACATGAATCCCGTATATATGTTCGTTATTGTACTCCTAACCTTCCATTACGGACATTAGGAATCCTAGCTTAATCCATGAATCATGAATTCTTCCTCATGTGTTCTCATTATGTTCATATGAAACAGCATGAGTTATTTTGTAAGTTATAAACATGTTTTCAAGTCAACTACAAATATATGATTATGAACTATTGTATTACTCATAAATCAAGAACATGTTTACAAGCTATTTCATGAAACCATGTTTACAAGTTATTTCGTGAAATCATGATTCCAAGACAAGTACAAGTAAATTCACGAAAGTCATGGGCTTCTTAGCCAAATATATTATGTTCATGTTTTTGGGAGTTGCACAAATTACCAAGAAGGCTCAGATAGCCTGAAACTACGGAGCCACCGTAGGACAAGGATCGCTCCGCCCAGATAGGACGATACCTTAATTTTACACTGAATGGATCCATCAGGTACCTTACTACCTTATACTCAGGCAAGGTATGAGGGCTCTGCTGGTCCGGCGAGGTACCGGACTCCACGTACCCACGTGGTAAATTACTACCTTATACTCTGGCAAGGTATGAGGGCTCTGCTGGTCCGGCGAGGTACCAGACTCCACGTACCCACATGGTGATATGATATGATATGATATGTCGGTTTATGAAATGCTCTCCCTACTTACCATGTTTTACTCATGTTATGTATACATACATGTACTCATGCTCATGCTCATGTTCATGTCCAAGTTTTCAGTTTCAGTCCTTACCATGTTATTTCATGTCCCATGTTGTTTCTTCCGGGTGCTTTACATACCAGTACATTCAATGTGCTGACGTCCCCTTTTTATTTCCCTGGGGCCTGTATTTCACGATGCAGGTACGGATTTACAGGACGACGCTTCTGACTATTAGGATTTGCTCGTACCAGCTTATTGGTGAGCCCCATCTCATTCGGGGTTTAGACATTGCGTTTCTTTATTTAGCGTTGCATTTAAAGGTATGCTGGGGGCCTTGTCCCAGTAAATATGTTTTTCAGTTAGACTCATGATAGAGGTTTCATAGACTAGACCAGTCAGTTATGTTATGTCAGACATTTGGAGTCGTATAGTCATTTTGGCTCACTCATGTTTTAAACAAGTACTTTGTTAAGTATTATGAATTATTACGTTTTACAAAGGCTCATCATGCATTCACGTTATATTCCGCTTATGTTATGCATCATGATGATTCAGCAAGTCATGTGGTTCGCTCGGTCACATGTAGTCAGGCACCGAGTGCCGTGTTACGTCCAGGCCATGGTTCGGGGCGTGACACATCATGGGCTGAATGTTTGAAAAAAGATTAATATTTATACCTATATTGTCATAAACATTATTCAAATGTTTGACAAAAAACTAATTTATCATTTGTAGGTAGAAAATGAACAACATGCATTGTAAAACAACAAGTAAATAACACTAAAGCAAATAAATTGAAATCGAAAATATAATCTAAATTCAAAATCCAAAAAAAAAAAAAAAAGTTTAACATGATACTTTTATGTCAATTTCCAACATAACATAAAATAAGTTCCAACATAACTTAAGTAAATATAATTCAAAATAAATTGAAAACATATAGAAGTCTACAACCTAATTCAACAACAAAATTCTACTTTAATAACATCACTACTCACTAGTTATATGTTAAGTTTGTTAATGACTCATTCTTTCTGATATTAGGAGCTGTAGATTTGAAAACTAGAATAATAACATAGTTACGCTTAATGAAGAAAATAAGAAAAAAAAGTTTTAAAAATACGAGCCATTACATAGAATAACAAGGAGTAAAGGTTGGGAAATGAGAAGAAAGAATATGAAAATAAATAATATAACAAAATATTTTAAAAAATAAAAATAATTTAAAATGCAAAAAGAAAAAAGAAATTAACATAATAGAATTAAAAAGTAAATCAACAAGAAAAGAAATAAAAAAGAAAGAAAAAGAAAAGAAATGAAAAAGTAACCCTGTAATTATAATTACATCCAATTCTCAGTCCTCCATTGAGAATTGGAGAGTGTAATTACCCCCTCTTAATTACACTAAATTACATGGTAACCATATAACCACGCTTGGCCCAAAAAACATGCTAAATTGTGTAATTATACCCAATTACACTTAATTTCAAACACGTAGGTGGCTTTCCAAACAGGCCCTACGAGAGAGAAAGAAGTGGAAGAGACTATTCAAGGGACATCCGTTAGAAATTAAAAGAAGCAACCGTTGGGCTTCTTTTGTTAAAGAGCAAATTAAAAATGGGCATTTTACATAAATACCAAACATTTGGGGTTTAATCAAGATGCGTAGCTAATGTTTCAATATTTACATTCTGTAGCAAATCAGCCCAGCTCCCACATGTGTATTCAATTTTTGTTTTTAGCTGTATTCATGAATACAATAATTTTTTTTCACTGTATTCATGAAATGACTATCTGTATTCATAAACTGGCTTGTTGTATTCATGAATACAACGAGTAAAAACTGAATGCATATACACCAATAATTACACAAATACATCATATTTTCCGGTATGTATACAACAGATACAGGAGAAAAATACAGTATAAAACATGCATACACCAAAAAATTAACAAATATATCATATTTTCCGTATGTATACAACAAATACAGGCGAAAAATATTGTATACAACATAGATACACAAAAAATTAACAAATACGCCATATTTTTCGGTATGTATACAACAAATACAAGAGAAAAACATTGTATACACAGTAAATATACAACAAATACAGCGAAAATCTAGACTTTTTCCAGATCTAACCGGAAATTTTTTTCGGTAAATACAACGACGACTTTTTTTTCCGACGTAGATCTGAGTTTTTTTTTCTTTTCCAACGTAGATATGAGTTTTTTTCTTCTTTTCCGGCGTAGATCTGAGTTTTTTTCTTTTCCGGCGTGCCCTCGTCGGCATTTTGAATTCTTCCTGGTGGCGACGGCGGAGATTGGAGGGACTTCATCGACCAGCGAAACCAGCTATAAAAAAAATTGTTTGGTTCGTCGGAGCTTCGCCGGCCAGAACCAGCGCCGTCGCTGGAGCTTCGTCGGTGTTGAGGCGGTGTCGGAGTCTATAGTTTAGTAGGGGTCGGGGTTCAGTGCGTTAAGTATGTATACATAGGAATAAGCTACGCTATGTAGTTTATATATATATGTTAGCTACGCTCTTTAGTTTTGTAAACTATAGTTATGGGAAATAAATATGTATGTATGTTGGCTACGCTCTGTAGTTTAGGCAAAATTCTTAGAAAAGATGAAGTAATCTCCAATTTAGTCTAATTCTAGTCAATTTTTAAGATTTACTTTAATTTTGATTTGTTGTTTGAGATATCTTTATTTTTTCTATGGGTGTGCTCCCACCACGCACCGCACCACCCCCACCCCCTCATCCCCCAGCCCTACCCCCTCCGATTTTTTAGTTCATACTATATTTGTTTTACTTTTATTTCCATAGTCCCCGAAAATATTTTCGGTATTTTCTCTAAAAAATGAATTTTTAGAGCAGAAAATATTTTTATAGAAAATAGACCATCCAAAAAAATGGGGTCAAAGTTCAGTGGGTCATAACTCAACCCATTTCAGTCCAACTAACTTTTGAACCAGCGCTAGCCCAACCCCCCTATTTGATACCCTAGCATGAAGGGCTTTAGAAATGTTGTTTGAACTTTTAACCCTTCATTAAAAGTCCCTACAATAGATAAAATTGTCATTTACTATTTTTTCCTCAAATTATTATCTCATTATCTTTAAAATATTTCACCTATTTTATTTTTTGGAAAAGTAAAAACCCACGGTTATTTTTGGCAAAGTAGTAACTGCCATCAGAGTCCATTTGGCTTTGAAAACCTACGTTAATTTTGGAGTCTTTTAACTTTGATTCCCTATCCAAAAGTGCCAACTTCACGTAGTCCATGTTCGATACAATTTATATGCACCGTTGCTCTCTATAATTGGTTCCTACTATGATTTCCTTAGTTCATCTCCTTCGGCCATAAACTCCGCTTCTTTTCTCCAAGGTACTTGATTTTACAGTATTTTTGTTCATGTCTTATAGATGTAGTGTGTTCGG
Source organism: Lycium barbarum (assembly GCF_019175385.1). Taxonomy (NCBI): domain Eukaryota; kingdom Viridiplantae; phylum Streptophyta; class Magnoliopsida; order Solanales; family Solanaceae; genus Lycium; species Lycium barbarum. Next base: position 122,050,343 of record NC_083343.1, on the reverse strand, counting down.
TAATGAGTGGTTGGACATTAATTTGTTTGATGTTTATATTCTTTTGTTAAACTTATTTGGCTCCTTTATTGCTTTGAATATTTAGCCTCAGTATTTTGGATATTTATTACAAAAACGATGATGTAATAGAAGTATTATGATTATGATTAAACTACTTCCAAGACAAAAAAAAATACTTTAGTTGATTAATCAGCGCTTTTAATCCGAGGTGAGTTAGATGTCAAATATTACTACTATAATTACTATTACTACTATATATGAGAGAGAATCTCCATTTTTTTAGTCCTCACATAATTTTTTTTGTCTTTTTTTTTTACCCCTAATTGAAGTTTTTATGGCTTTGTAAATGTTCATACATTTTTGTAATTTTTAAGAACTTTAAGGGCCTTTTTCATGCCAATAAAATGATGATGCCATGGATAAGATTATAGTGATCCCCATACTCATACATATTTGAGTCTTTTTTATGGAAATATTACAATTTATTTTAAATAATGTTTTTCCTTAAAAATTATTATAGACATGTAAAGAATTATCATGTCATTCAAATTATATCTTAATAGAGGCTTAGTTATTGAGTTAAAATGTTATTCTTATAATATTATATATTATTTATTGATGTTATTTACCATTTATTATTTTCTATTTTAAATTTCCATTCCTCTGATTAAACGTATGTTTTTTAATTTCCTGTAATTTTGTGTCGTAGATACAAGCAAAACGTAAGTAATTTACAAAGATTTCACTTCAAGTAGGATTAAGTTTTTTTTTTAAAATTAAAAGAATAAACACAAATAACTTACATCATTGTTAAATACTTTTAAAATGTATCAAACATACAAATTATAGTCCTTCCGTCTCAATCGAAAAATGAATTTCGAAGTACGGTAGTTCATTAGTCAAATTTTACATGCGCACACTTTTAACATAAAATTTATCTAATAAAGTACTATATTAAAAGAGGAACTATAAAAAATAATTTAATATATATATATATATAAAGTTTGAAGAATTTCTGTAATTAAAGAAAATACGATTAGATCTCAAAAATAATAATACTAGACAATTGCAAAAAGTATATTTTTTTTAATTATAAAATTATTTTGCAAATTATCAGATAATCAATATTTTATATAATTTAGGACAAAATATTTAAGTTCGACTATTTCCAAAAATAGTTAATTAAACATAAGAAAGAGAAAAAAAATGTTATTTTTTAACATGCATCTTTTGGAAGTAAAAAAGAAAGCTTAAAATATAAAAATATTTTTCAATATTTTTCGCACTAAATATTTCTTATATTAATTGGGCAGTGTAATATCTTTTGGTAAAAAATAAGTTTGCCAATATGAGTCAAGTCAAAGAAACAAATGAGATTAAGTTAACATATAAAAAGATTGACTTGGATCATCAAGACTTTAATCTTAAATTTTTTTAGTAAAATAGAAATTAGAAGATCTTTCAATTGTTTTATTTAAAAAATAATATATAAATTTAGAAAATATTTTAATTAACTTTCAGATACTTTTCTGTAATTTAATATTTTAGAAGTCTTTCGAAAGTTTTAAACCGATGTTAGAAAAATAGAGAACCAAGAGCATAATTTCTTTTAAAAAAATATCTACAAATTGAATTTTAACATCGGTTAGGACGGGCCAGATGACACTAGTATAAGAGAGAATCCCCAACTTTTGTAGTCCTCACATGATTTTTTTTTTGTCCATTTTACTCCAATTGAAGCTTTAATTACCTTAAAAGTTATTATCTATTGTGGTAAATTTGAATAACTATATGGGCATTTTAATACTACAAAGAGTGATGATGTGCAAAAGGTGATATTGACACTATAAAAATCTATTTGTTTAACCAACTTTAAATGTTTTTTAATACATTTTACCCCTAATTAAAGCTTTAATTACCTTGCAAGTTCTCATCTATTTTGGTAAATTTAAATAACTATATGGGATTTTTTAATGCTACAAGGAGTGATGATAAGGAAAGGTGATAGTGACACTAAAAAAAAATCTATTTATTCAACCAAATTTAAAATTGATCAGTAAGTTTGTTGTCTTTCTTTTATGTGGAAATGATTTTATTAAACTTGTTTCAAATTATTTTATTCCTATAAAATTTATTATAGACAAGTAAAAAGTTACAGTGTCATTCTCTTTCTACCTTAATACATGCTTAATTATTAAATTAAAATTTATTTTATATATAGATAAAAATATTTGAAAAAAATTAATTACATACACGTTTAAGAAATTAAAATATAAATTTCTTTAAAAAAATAAATTAAATTAAGAAAAAATAAAATAGCACATCATTTCCTAACACGCTTTTTTTAATTTTTATTTTTTTTATTTTTTTATAGTAAGAAAAACAAATGATTTCATTAACTTTTTAGTTCCTTTTGTATGATTTAATTTGAAGGAACATCTACAAATGTATTTTGTCATATCAAGACTTTTATTTATTTAATTTTAAATGCTATTTTATTTATAAGTTAACTTCGTTGACGTCATCATACAACAATTTGTAGCATCAAATATTATATTACTTTAATACCGTAAATATTTTTTTTTCAAAAATGGTTTAGCCAATATAATTTTAATTAAGAAAAAAATAAATAAGTTAATCCAACGTAAGGTAAAACTCAATTTTACCATTAAAGACTTTAACCCAAAAATTTCAGTATAATAAAAAGGAGAAGAACTTTGATGCATGCATTTGTTTGAAAATAAAAAGGAAGTCTAAATTTACTCTAAGAAAAAAGTTATTTTCTAACTTACAAAATCTTTTATATGATTTTTGAGAAATTGTCGAACTACCCCTACAACTAATAATAAAAAGCCAGAGTAACTTACATAAATAACTACCTTTTATTGACTTCTAACTAGATATAACTATAAAATGCAAAATTACCAAGCGTGGCTACTTTTTCTTTTAAAAACGCGTGTATTTCTATTTTTTGGAAATATAGAGAAATACAGTTAACAGTAAACACGCTCCAGTGAAATCAGCAGCTATTTATGGAACTGATTTTTTGAAATACAGTGAAATACACGGAAATACAAAATCGGGCTGAGTAAAAATGTCACGCCCCGAACCATGGCCTGGGCGAAACACGGCACTCGGTGCCTTACTGCATGTGACCGAGCGAACCACATGGCTTGCTGAATCATCATGAGACATAACATGAGCGGAATATAACGTGAATGCATGATGGGCCTTTATAAAACGTAGTAAGTCATAATACTTAATAAAAATACTTGTTTAAGCATAAGTGCGGAAATAACATGAATGAGCCAAAATGGCTATACGACTCCCAAAGTCTGACATAACATAACTGACTTGTCTAGTCTATGAAACCTCTATCATGAGTCTGACTGGAAAACATACTTACTGGGACAAGGCCCCCAGCATACCTTAGATGCATAACTAATCATAAAACAAAAGTTGACTAAACCCCGAATTAGATGGGGCTCACCAACAAGCTGGTACGAATGCTGTCCTACTGAGCAGATGTATCGTCCTGTATATCAGTACCTGCATCGTGAAATGCAGGCCCCCGGGCAATAAAAGGGGACGTCAGCACATTGAATGTACTGGTATGTAAAGCAACTGAAATGAAATAACATGGGACATGAAATAATATGATAAGAACTGAAACTGAAAACCTGGACAGGAACATGAGCATGAGCATGAGTACATATATATATATAACAGAAGTAAAACATGATAAGTAGGGAGAGCATTTCGTAAACCGACATGTGATATCACCACGTGGGTATGTGGAGTCTGGTCCTCGCCGCGACTAGCAGAGCCCTCATACCTTGCCAGGGTATAAGATAGTATCATTCCTGATGGATTCATTCAGTGTAGAATTAAGGTATCGTCCTAACTGGGCGGAGCGATCCTTGTTCTATGGTGGCTACATAGTTTCAGGCTATCTGAGCCTTCTCGGTAATTCGTGCAACTCCCAAAAACATGAACATAATATGATTGGCTAAGAAGCCCATGATTTTCGTGAATTAACTTGTACTTGTGTTGTAATCATGATTTCACGAAATAACTTGTAAACATGGTTTCATGAAATAACTTGTAAAATAGTTTCATAAGATAACTTGTCATAATCTTGCAAACATGTTCTTGATTCATGAGTAATAAGAATAGTTCGTAATCATATATATATATATATATATATATATATATATATATATATATATATATATAATTGACTTGAAAACATGCTTGTAACTTGCTAGATAGAATCATAAAGTTTCATATAAACATAATGAGAACACATGAGGAAGAATTCATGATTCATGGATTAAGCTAGGGTTCCTAATAACCGTAATGGAAGATTAGGAATACAACAACGAATATAGATACAAAATTCCTGTACATAAATACATAAATACGGGCTACCAATATGTTGGGTTTAATGCCCTAGGATTTGAACTTCATGAATATCAAGAAACGGAGCATGGGGAAGAACATAGAGATTCCCACATGTGGATGGAAGTTCTACATACCTTAATTGCTCCAAAACTTGAATTAGAGACTTGAGTTTTGAAGAAGATTTCCCAAATCTTGATTCCTGAACTTTGAGATGGGTTTTTCTTGAAAACCCTAGATTAGAAATGATGATTTCTTGTTTAGATTACAAGGATATGTATTAGAATTGAGTTGGAATAATTAGAGTGGGCTTATCTTGGTGTTCTTGATGATGGAGGAGAGTAGGAGGTTGTTCTAGGGTTTGAAGGAATGAAAAATAATGAGTTGAACTGATATGGACGAATATATACCGTCCTGTGAAATTGCAGTTTACGTTCTGAACAGTGCTGGCCGTATTTTCAGTTTACGGGTCGTAAATTCAATTTACGGGTCGTATTTTGCAATACGGACTGCACTGCGTCTCTTCAGTAAAATGGCCATAACTCTTTGCACAGATGTCCGTTTGACCCCCATAATATATCGTTGGAAAGGTATTTCAAAGCTCTACAACTTTAATCAAGGAAGTTTTCCAAAATTCCAAATACGTTTTGAAATACGGGCCGTAAATCAAAATACGGTCCGTATTTAACCATGTGACATCAAAATGTCAAATTCCAGAATGTTCAGAAATTCTTGGTTTCAGTTTACGATCACTGTTCATGGGCATAAACTGAAATGCGGTCACTGTTCATGGCGTAAACCACCATCTTACAACTGAATAGAGAAATTCTAACTCTCACATTCTTTATCTAATTTTCTAAGTGTAGGATCATGATCAAAGTTTAAGTTAAAGGTACGGGGTGTTACAAAAAATAGGCTATATTTTTTGAACAGATTCTTCTTTTTCTTTTTAAATGGTAAGTTAAATTAAATTAACCATAATTCACGCATTCCATAACTGCTCACGAATCTCTCTCAACTTTTATCACAATCAAAATTTTTTGAATTCAAAAACCACTAAAGATCTGAAAACTCCCAAATGTAAAAAAATATACACTGGATTACAATGAAATATGGTTAATTGTTTACGAAGTATAAAGTTGTATGCGTATATACAATGGAATACAATGAAATATATCAGAAACTATTTCATAAATTAGAAATACAAAATGCAGAAATACATTGAAATATAAAAAATCGTGAAAACAAAGTAGAATAAAAATAGGCTCTACACAAAAAAAAAAGATAAATACATTTAAATACAGCGAAATAATACACTGAAATATACTGAAAAATTAAATATACTGTTTGTTGATACATAGAAATACACTGAAATATTTTATCAAACACTTGGTGGGCATAAAGTTCCACAACTCTCATCAATGGTGTTTCTATAACAACAACCTATTCTCTTGTTCCTAGATGATGCTACAATATCATATTGCTATAATCAATACTAATCTTCATCACTCATAAGATAAACAACACTACATGATTAGCAAACATAAGAAGAATTTTCCTCTTATTTCGGCCTATTCATCGAGATTTAGCAAACGAATTGTTATGGCTGAGCTTCTGCCATTGGCTAGAGACCCTTCACTGCTTTTCTTGTTGCCACTGGTGTATTTTTACTGGGAGTATCAATATCCACCATTAAAATGGAGAGTTAGAGCTTGTTGAAGATACTCTAACAATGGCTGAAAATATTAAAAAAAATAAATTGAATGAAAAGTGAAGTTATAGACGATGAAATTTATGAACAATTGAAGAGAAATACAATAAATAACATAACGAAAATTAGTTACCTGTAGAGATTGGGTAACTGATAAGGAAGAAGAAGAAATCGTGCTAATTATGGTGAAGAATAATGGAAGTAAAATACGGTTGTGAATTGAAGATGTGAGAGAAAAATATTTGAAAAAAAAAAGAGATTGTGGGTAAGTGGGAGAGAGGTACCTTATTTTTAGGGAAATACATTGCAGTTACAAAAACAAGTTATAGATGGTAATTTGATAAATAATTAAGCTATAAATAATAATTAAAAAAAATAGTTATTACTAATAAATAAGTCTTAGAGGTAGTTATGAGCTGTAAATTTTTCAAAAAAACACCAAAAAGGTTGTAAATATAAATTTTAACGTAATTTGGGCCTAGTATTCAACATAAGGCCATCGTCAAAAACACATTGAAACCCCAACATATATATAATTACATCGACAAATGACCTATACACTTAATCAGAACTTCTCTTTATTAGTTACAGTTCAGTTTTTAAGATTTCGGTCAAAATAACGTCCTGGAAAATTTGCAGATAAAGAACATACAGAGGAATTTGACACTTTCTAAAAGATCTAAATATTTTAAGCCGGAAGGAAGAAACTATATTAGGGAACTTTCGAGCACTTTAAACTCCTTTTAGGTTTCGGAATCGTTTATTTGTCTTAGATTTTAACCTTAATTCTTTATCATGAACTGAACAGGAAAAGGAATAAAATAAAAAGACAAAAGGTAAATATGGACAAAGACTTTGATTATAAATAGAGATGTTTAGGGATTAGGGTTGCTTATTGAGAAATAATGTTGGGATCCGGATCAGTTTTGCCGGAAAAGATGCAACAACCAGCACAAGGAAGAGGAATGAAGTGCTGCGGAGGAACATCGAAGAAGATGCAACCACCACCACTACCACAAGGAGGAGAAACGAAGAAGCAAAGAGGAGTATGCTCATGCCCGGCAAAAAAGTGCTTCGGAGAACAAGGAGGACGATATTCTAACATGACTGAGGAGGACAGCAAGAAATACATTGAAGAAGGGTATGCATGCCCCAGTAGTGATAAATACTTCAATCCAGATCTTATTCCCGATGGCGCTTTGCTCAAACATCACCCTGATTTTCAAACTATTTGGTCCCGTTACTGGCGCCAACTACAAACAACCAATGTATGTATTTATTCTATTCATTGCCTTGGATTTGTAATTTAGTAAGTAGTATATTTCAACAAAGCTGGCCTCATTAGTGTTCCCCCCTTCATATTACAAATGAACATGTTTTAACCACATGTTTGTCCTTGGATATGATTTAGATCTCTTACTCCTTGCCTGCTGATTCAAATTGCATACATGTTTTTGTGATTCTCATGACGTATGTCTGTATGTATGTACTACATACTCTATTGTTGTGGTTCCTTTGGCCCTGAATCTTTGTTAGGAATCCCTCACTCTTTTGGCATATCATTTAAACTAAATGACAGTTGGCTTTTTTGACAGAATATGGACATGGATACCTACCCTGGTGTGTCTGATATGATTGAGGTATGGCCATTAAACTGGCCCAATACCACCGAGGGGTATGACAATGAAGTCAACGATCTGGCTATCTTTGCTATCCAGGAACACAATAAGGAACCGTTCCATGTATGCCCCTGTGCATCTTTGCTTTGTGAGATGGATTAGTCCATTATATGCTTTCTTCTCCCACTAATAGTTACTGACTCTCCTTGCAGATTTTTAAGTACGAGCTCTTGAAGATTGAGAAAGTGAACGCACGCCTGTCAGGATATCTTGAATTTTTCGTGACTGTTAAAGTCAAGAATCTCACTCTTGGTACTGTTATTGAAACTTTTCAAATACATACCGGTAGACCCCTGCATGTGCGTTATCTAGTACTTACCGGTAAAATGGCTCAGCGTTTTGAAGATGTCTATTCCTTTCTGCCAAAAGGAGGGGTAAGCACCTTATGAGGTTTACAATTTACATTTTTTTTTTTATTTTGATAAAAGCCCCCCAAAAAATTCTACATTACCATGCGTGTGTATGGATGATTTTGTGATAAGAGTGTGGATTAAAATTGAGCTGGGTTTATCTTGTGTGCACCCGAAGGGTAGCGGCTGCGGGTTCCATGTCATCAAAAAAAAATACTGGAAATGATAAATAGTATTACTCATATTTCTTCTTTTATCATCACTTCGCCAAGTTCTTTTCAATCATCATTTTGTAAGTTCACCAATTTTTGTTGGTGCTAGGATTTGGTCGATAGTTCCGAGGAAGAAATGACTGGTAGCGAATCGAGACCATTTTCATCTGAGAAGAAGCCAAATTCTGCAGAAGAACTTCTTGCCTGGCAGAGGGAACTGCCCTGCCGGTTCTTGGCTAATGAGGTTCTATGGGACGACAATGTTTTCATCCCTGAAAAAGCTTCGGAGAAGCTCCCCGCTATATTTCACAGAATTTACGGGAGGTACTTCAATCAGATTTGTGAAACCGAGGTTTGTCTTCTTTCACTACTCCTTCCTTTTCTTTTGTTCTAATGATTTGTGCAATACAACTTGAATGTGAATTTATGTCTGATTGGCTTATTTAACAGGGTTTCGACATTGACATCTATCCCGGTGATTCTGTGGCTGCTATGTATATACCGTACCTGGATTTTGACAAAGAAATTGGCTTGCTGATGGATCTGGCTGAACACGCTATTCAGGACTACAACAATAGAGAAATCGACGTATGCCTCTATTCATCTAATCATCTTTTCTCTGTTTGAACAATCACCCCTGAATGTCCTTATAGTATTTTTTCCCTGCCTTGCAGGATTACAAGTATGAGGTCGAGTCTGTTGAAAAAGTGAACTTTATTTTGGCTGAATGTCGTGAATTCTTTATGACAGTTAAAGTTAAAAATCTCACTTTGCGTACACCCGTAGAAACTTTTCAAATCCATGCATATAAGGGACCAGATTTTGAGAATGTTGTCCGTACGTGCCGGAAAAAGTTGTTTGAGGTATACAGATTCCCTCCCCTTTTTGGTGAATGAATCTCAGTGCTATTTATTTGTTTCTTTGGCTTTGGTTACTCTTTTGGGACGGAGGCATAGTTTTTGTTGTTTGCTTTGGTTACTCAAATCTATGTGGATATGGGTATTATGAGATGATGACCCTAGAAAAATACTAAATAGGTGATGGATTTTGGGATGGACTTTGAAAAACATTTCGTTTACCTGCACTTTTGTTTTAATCAAACCAATTCACAATTTTATTACCACTGCACTAAAAAAGGACATACATGTTGTAGGAGAGCCAGACTAACTTTCTTGTACATGGTGAGAACTTGGTGAACTAAGTTGATGAAATTTTAGAAGTAATCTTAATCATCACCAACTCAAAGAATACAAGCAAAACAGAGTGTTAATAAAGCTGGCAGACCAAGGTGGCTGATATACAAGCACATTTGGATTTTTCTTCTCGAGTCAAAATGGGGGAAGTTGCCGTCTTTCCACATTTAACAAACTTCTAACTTGTCTTGGTAGAGGCATACGGTTGTTTAAAAGTCTTTTCTTGTCTGCCAAAAGGAGGGGTAAGCACCTATGAGGTTTACAATTTTTTTTCCTCTTGTGTGCTTGATTTTGGGTAAAACCCCAAAATATGCATTACCATAGGTGTGTATGGATGATTTTGTTATAGATTGTGGATTAAAATCGACTCGAAATGGTAAATAGTATTACTCATATTTCTTCTTTCACCATCATTTCGTTAAGTTCTTTTTCATCATCATTTCATAAGTTCACCAATTCTTTTTACGTGCATGCAAAGCGTGTACAGTATGTCTAGTTAATACTATATATACACTTATAAAGAAAAATGTATAGACGAAGCAAGGAAAATGTTGTGAAATTTACAGGTGAAGTTGTTGGTGCTAGGTTTTGGTCGACGATGAAATGGCTGGTAGAAAATCAAGACAACTTTCACCTGCAAAGAAACCAAAATCTGCAGAAGAACTACTTGCCTGGCAGAGGGGACTGCCCCGCCGGTTCTTGTCTAATAATGAGGTTTTTTGGGATGCCGAAGTTTTCATCCCTGAAGGTGTTTTGAAAAATGACTCTGCTATATTTCACAGAATTTATTGGAGATACTTCAGTCAGATTTGTGTAACCAAGGTTTGTCTTCTTTCACTACTCCTTCTTTTTCTTTTATTCAAGTGTTGTAAATATTATATGTGTACACACCCAACATTGCTTGCTCTGTATTCATAAATTGTTCTTTTATTTGTGGTATTACCTGTAAATTTGTTATCCTCATAAACTTGTATTGCCAATTTTGCAAGCCCATCAAAATGTGTTTGAGGAATCATTGTTTCAGTTAGTCTTAGACAAAAGGAGCTGGTCAAATTTCTAATTAAATCTTACAATTTAAATCACTGTCCCAAGATCAATGGGAGTAGCAATTATTAAGAGAAGTTTTCGTTGGCTGAGGGTGTTCTTTACATTAGAAGTATATTTTTAGACGTTGGTTAGTTGTTTAGCCTGCTTATGAAGAGTATTCTTAACACTGCCAAGGTTTCTTTCCCACCTACTTTGGGACCTGCTTGAGGAGTTTGCCTGATCTAATTGATCAAGTAAAATAGAGAACAAATTCACTGATTATATTTATACTCCAATTTTTCATAGTCCAACCCTTGTATATCTTTTTCTTTTCGGACGATCACATGACATGGTAAGTCCATGTATTTCACATATCCCTCTCCAATATATTTACCTCTTCATTCTCTTCTTTTCTCTTTTCCTTAAATTCCCCCTCCTAATTTTCTTGGTTATCTTTATTATCTGTAACATGTCAAGCTCTCACGAGTACAAGTTCTGCAAAAAAGATACCTGATACTCGAGACTTACCACCTCATGTTCTCAATTCTTCCAAATTCCAGCAATTCCTGCCGCGATCACCTTTCTTTTATCTGAGCCTAGCTAACCTGTAAGCTCAAGTGTGGCAGATAAGATTATGGGGCTTACTTACAAGTTACAAGTCACTATTATTTTGGTGTTACGTGTTAAAATAAATATAGGGAATTCATGGTTATTTTGATGGTGCTGTTAGCCATGGTGTTCAAGTGATTTGTTTAGCCCCTGCTTCTCTTTATTAATCAAATAGACCAAATTCTAAAAGAAACATGTTAGCTCCATAATTATATATGTACTCGATTGAATATCAGCTTCTTTGACTTCCGCTTCCTTTAACTTGTCCATGCGTAACTAAAATCTGGACAGATCTGTGCATTGAATATGAATTCATGTCTGACTGGCTTATTTAACAGGGTTTCAACATTGACATCTATCCCGGTGATTCTGTGGCTGCTATGTATATACCGTACCTGGATTTTAAGAAAAAAATTGGCTTGCTGATGGATCTGGCTGAACAGGCTATTCAGGACTACAACAATAGAGAAATCAACGTATGCCTCTATTCATCTAATCATCTTTCCTCTGTTTGAACAATCACCCCTGAATGTCCTTACAGTTTTTTCTTCGAACTTTATTTTGACTATCCATGAATACAATAAGGAACCGTCCAATATATGCCCCTGTGCATCTTTGCTTTGTGGGGTTAGTCCACTATATGCTTTCTTCTCCCACTAATACTTATTGACTCTCGTTGCAGATTTTTAAGTACACGCTCTTGAAGATTGAGAAAGTGAACGTACAGTCAGGATATCTTGAACATTTCATGACTGTTAAAGCCATCAATCTCACTCTTGGTACTGTCATCGAAACTTTTCAAATACATACCGGTAGCCTGTCTCAGCCTTCCGAATGTGTTGTCATTTCTTGTCTGCCAAAAGGAAGGGTAAGCGCGTTATGAGGTTTACAATTTACCTTTTTTTTTTCTTTTCTTCTGTGTGCTTGATTTTGGGAAAAGCTTATGGATTAAAATTGACTGGAAATGATAAATAGTAGTACTCATATTTCTTCTTTTATCATCACTTCGCCAAGTTCTTTTCAATCATCCTTTTGTAAGTTCACCAATTCTTGTTGGTTCTAGGATTTGGCCGATAGTTCCGAGGAAGAAATGGCTGGTAGCGAATCGAGACAATTTTCACCTGAGAAGAAGCCAAATTCTGCAGAAGAACTACTTGCCTGGCAGAGGGAACTGCCCTGCCGGTTCTTGGCTAATGAGGTTCAATGGGACGACAATGTTTTCATCCCCGAAGACGCTTCAGAGAAGCTCCCCGCTATATTTCACAGAATTTACGGGAGGTACTTCAATCAGATTTGTGAAACCGAGGTTTGTCTTCTTTCACTACTCCTTCCTTTTCTTTTGTTCTACTGATCTGTGCAATACAACTTGAATGTGAATTTATGTCTGATTGGCTTATTTAACAGGGTTTCGACATTGACATCTATCCCGGTGATTCTATGGCTGCTATGTATATACCGTACCTGGATTTTGACAAAGAAATTGGCTTGCTGATGGATCTGGCTGAACACGCTATTCAGGACTACAACAATAGAGAAATCGACGTATGCCTCTATTCATCTAATCATCTTTTCTCTGTTTGAACAATCACCCCTGAATGTCCTTATAGTATTTTTTCCCTGCCTTGCAGGATTACAAGTATGAGGTCGAGTCTGTTGAAAAAGTTAACTTTATTTTGGCTGAATGTCGTGAATTCTTTATGACTGTTAAAGTTAAAAATCTCACTCTTTGTACACCCTTAGAAACTTTTCAAATCCATGCATATAAGGGACCAGATGTGGAGAATGTTGTCCGTACTTGCCGGAGAAAGTTTAAGGTATACAGATTCCCTCCCCTTTTTGGGGAATGAATCTTAGTGCTATTTATTTTTGTTGTTTCTTTGGCTTTGGTTACTCTTTTGGGACGGAGGCGTAGTTTTTTTTTTTTTTTTTTTTTGGCTTTGGTTACTCAAATCTATGTGGATGTGTATTATGAGATGATGATCCAGGAAAAATACTAAATAGGTGATGGATTTTGGGATAGACCTTGAAAAACATTTCGTTTACCTGCACTTTTGTTTTAATCAATCCGAGTCACAATTTTATTACCACTGCCCCAGAAAAGGACATACATGTTGTAGGAGAGCCGGACTAACCTTGTACATGGTGAGAACTGGTGTACTAAGTTGATGAAATTTGAAAAGTTATCTTAACTATCACCAATTCAAAGAATACAAGCAAAACAGAGTGTTAATAAAGCTGGCAGGCCAAGGTGGCTCATATACAGGCACATTTGGATTTTTCTTCTAGACTCAAAATGGCGGAAGTTGCCATCTCTCCACATTTAACAAACCTCTAACTTGTCTCGATAGATTATCTAAAAGAGTTTATGTGTACGCATCATCTCTGGTGTGACTCAGGGAGGACATTTTAGCTGCAACCTGTTTGGCCTCCTTGTAACAAAGTTTGGTAATTACAGTGTGATTAATTAGTTATCAAATTCTTTATCTCATTTAGAGTACCTTCAAGCCTATGTGCCTGCACACTCGCTACTCATTCACCTTGTTTTTGGATTTATTTCCCTTCCTTCAGCCATAGATGCATCAGTGGAAGTGCTAACGTTATTACCTTTACCCTTCTCGTAAAGTTTGTCATCCTTCTCCCTTTACTGCCTCTCCATCAGCCATGCCATCATTAGTATTCCGATTTGGCCACGTCCCTTTGCATAGTTTACCTGAACTTCATCTCGAGTCACATATTTTGTAGGTGTTGAGAATTATGACATTGAAATATGAAATAGGTGTTACTAGGCCTTATTGTCTTTAGGGAGAAGACAAATATGTTGACTTGCGTGTATTGACCTATACTTGATAGCTAATTTTCCCTGGTTTGCATCTATACTTTATGGCTAATTTACTTTTTTGGTTTGGACCTATGTGCAGAAGTTGAATTGAGAAGAAGCTTCGCCGGAGGCAAGGAAAGAGGCAGTTGAACTGTTGCTAATCTAGGACTAGTTGGGAACATTATAATATGTAACTAAAGCGGTTAATGTTTATTGACGTCTTTATTAGCTGTAGAAGTATTTGCACAAATATAATTTAATGGTCGGATTTGAATCCCAAATCCGACCTTTGTAGCAGGTTCCCAGGAAAGATTGGAGGGTCACAGCTGAACCACTTAAATATCAACCTCCTTAGACAGAACCTGCTTACGTCGTGATGTAAGCGAAGAATAAATAAATAACACACAGAGATTTATAGTGGTTCACCCTCAATGTGAGAGCTACGTCCACGTTGCTGCTGCAGATCTTATTAAAGAAGAAATATTACAAGTGTTTACAACACTCAACCTCACAACCCCAATCCCAATTACACTCAAGAATTTTACCACAGAAAATTCTCTCAAAGACCTTCTCTTACTTAGGCCTTTCACTAAGAGTATTTCTCTTAGATTTTGTTTTCTCTCTTTGGGATGTGTTTAGCAAATGATCTTGATGATATCTTACAAATGAACCATAAGCTACCTATTTATAGGAATGAATTTCCTATGATGAGGTAAGCGCTTACATCACGACTATTATGAGGTAAGCGCTTACATCACGACTATGTGAACAAAAGAATTGACTTGTTTGGCCAATTCCACACCTAACAAATCTCCCACTTGAAGACTAATTTTAATTTGTCTTCACACTTTGATCGATGCAGCAGCTCTTTCCTACTTTCATACTTCGTGCAGGCAACTGAAGTTGAGCATAGCTTCAGTTTGTCTATCGTCACTGCCTTTGTCAGCATGTCTGCTGGATTCTGACTCACTGCGATCTTCTCAAGCACTAGCGCTCCATCTTCCAAAGCTGATCTAATGAAATGGTACCGGAGTTGTATGTGCTTCGTTCGAGCATGGTAGACCGGGTTCTTTGCCAAATGAATGGCACTTTGGCTATCACAATATAGCACACTTCCCTCGTGGTCCTGATCCAATTCCCGCAGAAAAGATTGTAGCCACATCATTTCCTTTGTGGCCTCCGTCACAGCAACGTACTCAGCCTCACAACTAGAGAGAGCTACTATCTTTTGCAACTTGGAAACCCAAGAGATTGCAGTACCTCCGAAGGTGTAAACATACCCGGATGTGCTCTTTCTGCTATCAATATCACCACCGTTGTCAGCATCAACATACCCTTGCAATCTTGTTTTTGATTTTCGGAAATACAGAGCTGAACTCGAGCTGCCTTTCAGATATCTGAATATCCACTTCACAGCCTCCCAGTGTTGCTTTCCCGGATTGCTCATAAATCGGCTGATAACTCCCACTGCATGTGCAATGTCAGGCCTTGTACATATCATTGCATACATAAGACTACCGATTGCAGATGCATAAGGTATCTTGTCCATCTGCTTCTTCTCATCCTCGGTTGTCGGCGACTGATCCATTGACAACCGAAAGTGTCCAGCCAAGGGAGTGCTGACTGGCTTGGCATCATGCATGTTGAACCTTTTGATAACTTTCCTCACATATTCTTCTTGTGAGAGTTTAATGCCCTCCTTGCTTCGGTCGATTCTCATCCCAAGGATTTGCTTTGCAGCTCCCAAATCCTTCATTGCAAACTCTTCCGATAACCCTTTTTTCAACCGATCAATCTCCTGTAGGTTTGCTCCTACGATTAGCATGTCGTCAACATAGAGTAGCAGTATCATGTACGAGTCTTCCAATTTTTTGAAGTAACAGCAGTGATCTGCCTCGCACCTTGAAAAATCAGCTTTCTTCATAAAGCTGTCAAACTTTAAATACCACTGTCTTGGAGCCTGTTTTAGTCCGTACAGACTCTTTTGAAGTTTGCACACCAGATTCTCCTTTCCTTTGACTTTGAATCCCTCCGGTTGTCGCATGTAGATTTCCTCGTCTAGATCACCGTGAAGAAATGCAGTTTTCACGTCCATCTGTTGCAGATGTAGATTTTCCTTTGCTACCAGTCCAAGAACAGTTCTGATAGTCACCATCTTGACTACGGGAGAGAAGATCTCCGTATAGTCGATGCCTTCTTTCTGTTGAAATCCCTTTGCAACCAGCCTTGCTTTATAACGCTTGCTTCCATTGGGTTCTTCCTTTATCCGATAAACCCATTTGTTTTGCAATGCCTTCTTATCCTTTGGCAACTCGGATAATTCCCATGTATGATTTGCCGATAGTGAATCCATCTCATCCTTCATTGCCAGCTCCCACTTAGTCGATTCATCGACTTGCATTGCTTCTTCATAACATTCCGGCTCCCCTCTATCAGTGAGTAGAATGTAGTTGAGGGATGGAGAGTACCTGTGAAGCGGCTTCCTGATCCTGGATGATCTACGCAGTTCTGTGATTGGCGTCTGTTCATTTGTTTCAGAATCAGCACCTTCTCGGATTGTTTGTTCCTCTGCCTCGGCTGTACCTGGCTGCGGCTCAGGTGTCGGGAAGTCCCTCAAATCGACTATTTCCGATTCCTTGTCCTGACATTCTGAATTTTTTTGCAACTTGTCTTTGTACAGCACCTCTTCGTTGAAGACAACATTCCTGCTTCGGATGATCTTCCGATTTTGTTCATCCCAAAATCGGTAACCAAGCTCGGTGTCACCATAGCCAATAAAGTAACACTTCTTTAATTTTGGATCAAGCTTGCTTCTAGCCGTATCATCATTATGAACATATGATAAGCAACCGAACACTTTCATAAATGAAAGATTTACCTTCTTGCCACTCCAGACTTCTTCTGGAATTCTGAAATCCAAGGGAACTGACGGTCCTCGGTTAATTAAGTTGGCCGCGGTATTGACTGCATCTGCCCAGAATGTCTTAGGCAGTCCAGAGTGTATTCTCATACTCCGAGCACGCTCGTTCAACGTTCGGTTCATTCTTTCGGCTATTCCATTTTGTTGCGGCGTTCCAGGAATAGTCTTCATCATCTTGATCCCATTATCGGCACAGTACCGTTTGAAATCACCATCAGTGTATTCTCCGCCGTTGTCGGACCTCAAACACTTCAACTTGAGATTTGTTTCATTCTCAACCATGGCTTTCCATCTTTTGAATACACTAAACACATCGGATTTATTTTTCATAAAATAAACCCATACCTTCCTGGTTGAATCATCAATGAAGGTCACGTAGTAGTGTGATCCTCCAAGAGAGGGGACAGTGGTAGGTCCCCACACGTCTGTGTGCACCAATTCCAGCTTCTCGACCTTCAACTCCCTGCCTGCATTTGAGAAGCTTACTCGCTTTTGTTTTCCGAGAATGCAGCTCTCACACGTATGAAGGTCCACCGTCTTCAGCTCCGGAATTAAGCCATTTGTCACCAACAGCTTCATCCCCTTCTGGCTGATATGCCCCAGCCGACAATGCCACAAATCTGTCATCTTTGTGTTGTCAACCACAGCAACAATATCATGACAGCTATCCGTCATGTAGAGAGTGTCAATCTTCTTTCCTCGGCCAACTACCATAGCACCTTTCGCCACCTTCCAAGACCCATTACCAAAGTTGAGATCATATCCCTCATCATCAAGCTGACCTACTGAAATCAGGTTTTACATCAGCTTTGGAACATGTCTAACTTTTGTAATCTTCCACGAGGATCCATTTGACATCTTCAAATTAATGTCTCCCGTGCCAACAGCGTCTAGCGGCTCTCCATCGGCTAAATAAACTTTGCCGAGATTCCCAGCCACGTAGTTTGTCATTATATCATGATGTGGGTGGTATGAAAGGACGCTCCTGAGTCAAGCACCCAAGAGTCTATCGGGCTGTCAACCGATAGCAACAACGCATCGCCAATGTCTTCCGTAGCAGCGTTGATTCCAGCCCCCTTGTTGTCCTCCTTCTTTGGCGCCCTGCAGTTTTTCTTGAAGTGACCTGGTTTTCCACAGTTCCAACACTCAAATGTTCATCCTGGTTTGGATTGACCCCTGCCATTTCTTGACTTCGATCTGCCCCTATTTCGGTTGTAGTTTCTGTCAAAATATCTGCTTCTGTTTTCAACATTAAAAGCAAAACTCGTCGATGCCTCTCCAGAATTTGTCCTGCGCACCTCCTCAGCAAGGATACGATCCCTAACATCGTTGAACTTTAGTTTGTCACTACCGACAGAATTACTAACCGCTGCTCTCATTGGCTCCCAGCTATTTGGTAGGGATGCCAACAAAATTAGAGCTTGCACTTCATCATCGAAATCAATTTTTACCGATGACAATTGATTTACAATGGTATTGAATTCATTTACGTGTGCAGCAACATGAGCATTTTCCATCATCTTTAGATGAAATAGTTTCTTCATGAGAAATACCTTATTATTTGCCGAAGGTTTCTCATACATGTCAGACAATACCTTCATCATATCTGCGGTGGTCTTCTCCTTTGCCAAGTTGTGAGCAACGTTCTTCGACAGCGTCAGCCGAATGACTCCCAGAACTTGTCTGTCGAGGAGATTCCAATCTGCTTGCTTCATCTCCTCTGGTTTCGGACTCAGAGGTTCATGAAGCTTTATGCCATATAAATAATCTTCAATTTGCATTCTCCAGAACGCAAAGTCTGTACCATCGAATTTACCGATGCCGTGCGTCGTACCATCTTCGCCTCCCATCGTTTCTAAATCACAACACAACCTGTTGCTCTGATACCAGTTGTTAGGATTTGAATCCCAAATCCGACCTTTGTAGCAGGTTCCCAGGAAAGATTGGAGGGTCACAGCTGAACCACTTAAATATCAACCTCCTTAGACAGAACCTGCTTACGTCGTGATGTAAGCGAAGAATAAATAAATAACACACAGAGATTTATAGTGGTTCACCCTCAATGTGAGAGCTACGTCCACGTTGCTGCTGCAGATCTTATTAAAGAAGAAATATTACAAGTGTTTACAACACTCAACCTCACAACCCCAATCCCAATTACACTCAAGAATTTTACCACAGAAAATTCTCTCAAAGACCTTCTCTTACTTAGGCCTTTCACTAAGAGTATTTCTCTTAGATTTTGTTTTCTCTCTTTGGGATGTGTTTAGCAAATGATCTTGATGATATCTTACAAATGAACCATAAGCTACCTATTTATAGGAATGAATTTCCTATGATGAGGTAAGCGCTTACATCACGACTATTATGAGGTAAGCGCTTACATCACGACTATGTGAACAAAAGAATTGACTTGTTTGGCCAATTCCACACCTAACAGAGCTCTCTTGGAATGTCGTTATCAGTAGTGGTCTAAATCTTGTGTATCAGGTAAACTCTTTCTATGTATATATGATTTTATGTGTTAAAGGAGGATCTGCTTCACTTAAAGGGCTCGTTTGGTACGAGGGATAAGGCTAAATAATCTCGGGATTATATTTGAGATGAGTTTATTCCATGTTTGGTTGGGATAAAATCGCGGTATAACTAATCCCGAGATTAGTTATTCGGGGATTATAGTGTTATTTTATCCTTGTGGAATAGTGGAATAACTAATCCCATGATACTGGGATAACTTGTTTCCAACCTAACGACCCCAAATTGTTTTGATACTTAGTAGTCAATGTTATAAAGTCAATTTTTGTTGATCAGCTTTTTACATGTAAATATATTGTTGTGTTGCTTGGAGTTTACAGTAGGTGATTTTGTTACTTGTTAGTCAGCCTTTTATAAGCAGAGAATCAATTTATTTCTCTATAGGCGTGCAACCATTACTTCATATTTAACAAACATCGAACTTGTCTTATTAATTTCAAAATCAGTTGTACCGTAATTTCATTCCAACCAAACATGAAATAAACTCATCTCAAATATATTTTTGCGATTATTTATCCTTATACATCGTACCAAACGAGTCTTAAGAGTTTTGATTGGCGTGGTGGGGTATATTATCAAAAAGAGTGTACATGTACACATCTCTGGTGTGCCATTTTATCTGCAACCTGTTTGGCCTCACTGTAACAATGTTTGGTAATTATAGTGTGATTAATAAGTTTATCAAATTATTTATCTCATTCACAGTACCTTCAAGCCGGTGTTAACGAAGTGCCTCTGTCACGCCCCGAACCATGGCCTGGGCGTAACACGGCACTCGGTGCCTGACTGCATGTGACCGAGCGAACCACATGGCTTGCTGAATCATCACGAGGCATACATGAGCGGAAATATATTATGAAATATGATGGGCTTTAAGAAAATATATGAAGTCATGATAATTATAAAATACTTGTTTAAAAACAAGAGCGCGGATAATACCATTGTCACGCCCCGAACCATGGCCTGGACGTAACACGGCACTCGGTGCCTGACTGCATGCGACCGAGCGAACCACATGGCTTGCTGAATCATCATGATACATAACGTAAACGGAATATAACGTGAATGCATGATGAGCCTTTATAAAACGTAGTAAGTCATAATACTTAATAAAAATACTTGTTTAAACATGAGTGCGGAAATAATATGAATGAGCCAAAATGGCTATACGACTCCGAATGTCTGACATGACATAACTGACTTGTCTAGTCTATGAAACCTCTATCATGAGTCTGACTGGAAACATACTTACTGGGACAAGGCCCCCAACATACCTTTAGATGCAAAACTAAATAAAGAAATACAATGTCTAAACCCTGAATGAGATGGGGCTCCCCAATAAGATGGTACGTGCAAATCCTAATGAGCAGAGGCGTCGTCCTGTAAGTTCGTACCTGCATAGTGAAATGCAGGCCCCCGGGCAATAAAAGGGGACGTCAGCATATTGAATGTACTGGTATGTAAAACAACTGAAAGAAAGAACATGGGACATGGAATAACATGATAAGAATTGAAACTGAAAACCTGGACATGAACATGAGCATGAGTACATATATATATCATAAGTAAAAACATGATAATTAGGGAGAGCAATAACTTATAACCGATCCATGGTCTGGTGCTTGCGTCCCGCCAGCAGAACACTCAGTCCTTGCCAGGGAACATGAGATTTGATAAAATATGAAAGGATCCAGTCATTATGAGAGATCGTCCGGGACATGGGTGGAGCGATCCTCATCCTACGATGGCTACGTAGTTTCAGGCTATCTGAAGCCCTCCTCGGTAATTAATGCAACTCCCAAAACATGAACATGTAAAATAATGGCACTTGCTACCCATGGTATATCATGAATCATAACTTGCTTGTACATGGTTTTCATGAATCATAACTTGCTTGTATAATTTCATAAGATAACTTGTCATAGTCTTACAAAACATGTTTTTGGTTCATGAGTAATAACAATAGTTCGAAATCATACATATATATATACTTGTCTTGAAAACGTGCTTGTAACTTGCTAGATGAAATCATAAAGTTTCATACAAACATAATGAGATCACATGAGGAAGAATTCATGATTCACGGATTAAGCTAGGATTCCTAATATCCGTAATGGAAGATTAGGAATACAATAACGAATATAGATACAAAATTCATGTACATAAATACATAATTACGGGCTACCAATATGTTGGGTTTAATGCCCTAGGATTTGAACTTCATGGATTTTACGAAACGGATCATGGGGAAGAACGTAGAGATTCCCACATGTGGATGGAAGTTCTACATACCTTAACTTCCCGCTTTTGAGCGTATCACAATGTCCTTCAATCCCTTCAACTTTAATCTATAGCAATACAGGTCATAGGGACTCTATATTAGCAACAATATCCATGTTTTGTTCATCTAAGCATTTTATCAAACACTTGGTGGGCATGAAGCTCCACAACCTTCATTAATGGTCTTTTCTTCACCCAATCCCCACTCTATTACTTCTAGTTGATTCTACAATCTCAAATAGGTGTAATTGACATCATTCTTCATCACCCACATGAATACAACAATCCCAAGTCAACAATCCAAAACTCTAGCATAGTTCATATAATTCTCTTTATCAAACCCATTTACTACTCTCCCAAGAACTCATCAATTCACAACTATAAATGATTAGAGAGTAGAAACATTACCTTTTTGAAGTCCAATCCTCTTGAATTCGGGTTCTAGGGTTTCCACATCCAACAAAAATGTTCCAATCCTAACTCTATGGATTAGAAGAGTTTACTCAAGTTAGAAAGGGATTAGGGACTTAAATTCAACCTAAAATCATGATAAAAACTTACCTTGGAAGATCTTGAGGTTTGGTACATGTTCTCTATGAGTTTAGAGAGAATTTTCGTGAATGAGGTGTTGGGGAAATAAACCCCAAATCCCAAATATAACAAAAAAAACGCGTAAACCCAACTTTTGACCCGAAATCGACCTGTTTTGCGATGGGTCCGCGATGCAGGTGCATCGCGCAACGGTCTGCAGCTAAAAACTCAGAGTTGCGCGATCGGTCCGCGAAGAGGGGCCATCGCGCGCCCTCGCACGAGCCCTCACGCGCCTCGAGAAGCGACGGGTGTCGGTTCTGCACAGCGTTCAGTAAAATAGGTATAACTTCTTGTACACAGCTCTGTTCAAGACCCATAATATACCATTGAAAAGCTACTTCAAAGGGCTAAAACTTTCATCAAGGAAGTTTTCCCAAATTACAAATTAATAAAGGGGTTATGGTCGTTGGAAGTAGACCTTCTATAAACTCACTTGCAAACATGCCCCGTAGAGTGGCTTCCAACTTTTCTTTGCCCAAAGACATTTCTTATGACTTAATTGGTTTTCAAAACACTTCCTATAACCCTCATATTGGTTCCATTATATTATTATCTTATGAGTCAAATTTCGCCCGAAGCTACGAGGTGTTACAACCATAACTGAGCCAAAATGGCTAACCAATTCTAAAAGTCTGACATGACCCAACTGACTTGTCTAGTCTATGAAACCTCTAGCATGAGTCTGAACATAAAACGTACTTGCTGGGACAAGGCCCCCAGCATACCCTTAATGCATCACTGACACAGGGTAAACAACTGACTAAACCCCGAGGAGAATGGGGCTCACCCAAAAACTGATACGAGAGTTGTCCTACTGAGCAGGTGCGTCGTCCTGTAAGTCAGTACCTGCATCGTGAAATGCAGGCCCCCAAGGCAAATAAACGGGGACGTCAGTACTTTGAATGTACTAGTATGTAAACACATGAGAGAAATAGCAGGCACATGATACATAAACATGAAATTGAAACTGAAACTGAAACTGAAACTGAATACTGAAACTGAACATAAACATGAGTAATGTAAGCATGAAATAATCTGTAATACCGACATGATCCACCACGGGGAGAAACGTGGAGTCTGATCTCTGCCTGATCAGCTAAGCTATCTCGTACCTTGCCGGGGCACGAGACATGAACATGACATGAATGTATCCAAAATCCCTCAATGGGGAAAACATTAAGGAATCGTCCTAACTGGGCGGAGCGATCCTTATCCTACGTTGGCATACGTAGTTTCAGGCTATCTATTAATACAACTCCCGAACATGAAAATAACTGAAGTCATGATTTCTGATTCTTGACATGAACATGGGTACATGAAGACATGACAATAAAAACATATATACGAGCTTTTCACGGAAATAAGCAAAATATCTCAGACCTTGTGTTATAGAACCCATGGGATGCAAGTTATGGGTTTTCATAGATTACGGACTGGGTCTCAATTACCAAAACAGTAAATTAAGACTAATCAAATAGAATTGTAACTGAACATATAATATACATCATGGTTCAAGTGTCTAAGGTTTAGCATGAATATACCTAGAATCCTAAAACTTGGTGTGTAATCATGGAATACTGAAACATGGGGAAGAACAAGGATGTTCCCACACGTGGATAGCGCCTACATACCTTAATTGTTCCAAAACTTGAATTTTGGAGAAGATTTCCTAAATCTTGATTCTTGAACTTTGAGATGGGTTTTCTTGAAATACCCTAGATTAGGAAGAATGATTTCTTGTTTAGATTACAAGGATATGTATTAGAATTGAGTTGGAATAATTAGAGTGGACTTACCTTGGTGTTCTTGATGATGGAGGAGAGTAGAAGGTCGTTCTAGGGTTTGAAGGAATGAAAAATAATGAGTTGAACTGATATGGACGAATATATATTGTCCTGTGAAATTGCAGTTTACGTCCTAAACAGTGCTGGCCGTATTTTGAAATACGGGCCGTAAACGGAAATACGGGTCATATTTTGAAATACGGACTGCACTGCATCTCTTCAGTAAAATGGCCATAACTCTTTGCACAGATGTCCGTTTGACCCCTATAATATACCGTTGGAAAGGTATTTCAATGCTCTACAACTTTCATCAAGGAAGTTTTTCCAAATTCCAAATACATTTTGAAATATGGTCCGTAAATTGAAATACGGTCCGTATTTAATCATGTGACAGCAAAATGTCAAATTCCAGAATGTTTAGAAATTCTTGGTTTCAGTTTACGATCACTGTTCATGGGCGTAAACTGAAATACGGTCACTGTTCATAGGCGTAAACCATCATCTTACAACTGAATAGAGAAATTCTAACTCTCACATTCTTTATCTGATTTTCTAAGTCTAGGATCATGATCAAAATTTAAGTTAAAGGTACGGGGTGTTACAATATCTCCCCCTTGGGATCATTCGTCCCCGAATGATGGGTCATGGTTAAGAATATGGCTGGACATGGCTTGAATACATGAACATGAATGAAACATGACATAAAACATAAGAGCTTGACATGGTTACGTAGGAGCATGATCATGGATCATGAGAACTGAATGCGTGATTACATGGAAACATGGACACTGAAGCATGAGACATGAAATATGAGCGCTGGATACATGACAGGAGCGTGAAACATGAGACATAACATGACATGGACTATGGAAAGTTACCTTGAAAGTTCTCTGCTTGCTGTTCAAACAAAAATGGGTACTTGGATTTCATATCCTTCTCGACTTCCCATGTAGTTTCCTCAACCTTCTGGCTCCTCCACAAGACTTTCACTGAGGCTACTTCCTTCGTTTTAAACTTGCAAACTTGACGGTCAAGAATGGCTACGGGGATCTCCTCATAAGTCAACCCATCCTTAACTGTTATAGTATCAGCAGCAACAACCAACGACGGGTCTCCTACACACTTCCTCAACATGGACACATGAAACACAGGATGTACAGCAGCCAAATCTTGTGGCAACTCCAGTTCATAAGCTACTAGACCAACCTTTCGTAGAATTCTGTAAGGTCCAATATATCTAGGACTGAGTTTCCCTTTCTTTCCAAATCTCATGACACCCTTCATAGGTGAGACTTTAAGGAACACCCAATCATCAACTGAAAATTCTAAATCCCTTCGTCTCACATCTGTATAAGACTTCTGGCGACTCTGAGCCGTTTTCAAACGCTCCTGTATTAACTTGACTTTCTCCATAGCCTGATAAACCAAATCTGGTCCTAACAACTCTGCTTCACCAACTTCGAACCAACCAATTGGTGATCTACACCTTCGCCCATACAGAGCTTCAAACGGTGCCATTCCAATGCTAGCATGGTAACTGTTATTATAGGAAAACTCGATAGGAGGCAAGTGATCATCCCAATTACCTTTGAAGTCCAAGACGCATGCTCTCAACATGTCCTCTAGAGTCTGAATAGTATGCTCTGCTTGGCTATCTGTCTGCGGATGAAAAGCTATGCTAAGGTTCACCTTGGTACCCAATCCTTTTTTAAAGGATTTCTAGAAGTTCGCTGTAAACTGAGCACCACGATCTGAACACTGGTGTCCCATGCAATCTGACAATCTCATTAACATACAGCTTGGCATAATCTTCTGCTGAATCTGTGGTCTTGACTGGCAAAAAGTGCGCCGACTTAGTAAGCCTGTCAACAATCACCCAAATAGAGTCATGTCTCCTGGTTGAGCGAGGTAGACCTGATACAAAATCCATATTGATCATTTCCCATTTCTAGATAGGAATATCAATATTCTGAGCCAAGCCACCAGGCCTATGGTGTTCGGCTTTCACTTGCTGACAATTCGGGCACTTAGCTACAAAATCTGCCACATTCTTCTTCATATCGTTCCACCAGTAAATCTCCTTAAGATCATGATACATCTTAGTGGAACCTGGGTGAATGGAATACCTGGAATTGTGAGCTTCTGACATGATTCACTCTCTGAGCCCATCTACATCTGGAACACACAATCTACCTCGGTACCTCAAGGTACCATCATCTCCCCCTTGTTCGAAAGTCGTCGTCTTATGCTTGTGAACCCCCTCTTTCAGCTGCAACAAGTAGGGATCATTAAACTGTTTCTCCTTGACTTCAACGACTAAAGAGGAAAGAGCTCTATTCTGAACAACCACACCACCATCCTCGGAGTCCAAAATTCGAACTCCAAGATTGGCCAAACGGTGAACTTCCTTTGTCATAACTATCTTACCTACATCCACGTGGGCTAAACTTCCCATGGAACGCTGACTAAGAGCATCAGCTACAACATTCGCTTTCCCCGGATGATAGAGAATATCCACATCATAATCCTTAAGCAATTCGAGTCATCTCCTCTGTCTAAGATTTAGCTCCCTTTGCTTGAAGATATACTGCAGGCTTTTATGATCTGTGAAAATATCAACATGCACTCCATACAAATAATGACGCCATATCTTAAGTGCAAACACTACAGCTGCCAACTCTAGGTCATGAGTCGGATAATTCTTTTCGTGAACCTTGAGCTGACGAGACGCATAAGCTACAACCTTACCATGCTGCATCAAGACACATCCGAGACCAACTCCCGAAGCATCACAATAAACCACGAACCCTTCAGTTCCCTCTGGCAGCGTCAAAACTGGAGCAAAAGTCAATCTCTTCTTCAACTCTTCAAAGATAGGCTCACAAGCATCTGACCATTGGAACTTAACTTTCTTCTGAGTCAACTTAGTCAACGTAGCAAAGATAGAAGAAAATCCTTCTACGAAGCGTCGATAATAGCCTGCCAGACCCAAGAAACTTCTTATATCAGAAACTGAGATGGGTCTGGGCCAACTCCTTACGGCATCAATTTTTTAAGAATCAACTTTAACACCTTCACCTGAGATCACATGGCCTAAGAATGCCACTGATTTAAGCCAAAACTCACACTTTGAGAATTTTGCAAAAAGCTCGCGATCTTTAAAAGTCTGCAACACTATTCTGAGATGTTCTGCATGATCGGCCTCATTACGGGAATACACCAAAATATCATCAATGAAGACAATGACGAATAAGTCGAGATAAGGCTTGAAGACCCTGTTCATAAGATCCATGAAAGCAGCTGGCGCATTTGTCAACCCAAATGACATAACAAGAAATTCAAAATGGCCATAACGGGTTCTGAAAGTTGTCTTCGGAATATCAACTTCCTTAACCTTCAACTGATGATAGCCTGATCTGAGGTCAATCTTGGAATAACATTGGGCACCCTGCAGTTGGTCAAATAAGTCATCTATTCTAGGAAGAGGGTACCTGTTCTTAATGGTGACCTTGTTCAGCTGACGATAGTCTACACACATACGTAAGGAACCATCCTTCTTTCGGACAAATAAGACTGGCGCACCCCAAGGCGAAACATTGGGCCTAATAAACCCCTTGTCAAGAAGATCTTTCAACTGGGCTTTTAACTCTTTTACCTCTGCTGGAGCCATTCTGTATGGCGGAATAGATATCGGTTGAGTATCGAGAAGTAGAT
Source organism: Lycium barbarum (assembly GCF_019175385.1). Classification (NCBI taxonomy): domain Eukaryota; kingdom Viridiplantae; phylum Streptophyta; class Magnoliopsida; order Solanales; family Solanaceae; genus Lycium; species Lycium barbarum. The sequence goes on along the minus strand of NC_083343.1, from coordinate 122,022,520 downwards.
CAATTCCAAATTCAATCTCCCTGTCAGGAAGGACTCCTGGAAGATCTTCGGGAAAGACCTCTGGAAATTCATTTACAACTGGAACGGACTGGAGAGTTGGAGTCTGGGGATTTGAATCCTTTACTCGAACTAGGTGGTAGATATAACCTTTGGAAATCATTTTTCTGGCTTTTAGGTAAGAAATAAATCTACCCCTCGGTACTACTGAATTACCCTCCTATTCTATGACTGGCTCATTAGGAAACTCGAACCTTACAATTTTAGTTCTATAACATACTGTGGCATAACATGAAGCTAACCAGTCCATACACATGATCACATCAAAGTCTACCATTTCTAATTCCGCTAAATCAGTTATGGTTCTACGGTGATAGACTAAAACTAGGCAACCCCTATAAATACGTCTAGCTGCTGAATTTATGGACTGCGTCACATTACCTCCAGTACCCTGTCTGGCTGATGGACAGTCTTTCTGAAAATGGCCTCTCTGGCCACAACCATAACATATATCCATGCCCATGCGACACTCACCTGAGTGTCTCCTATTACACTTGCCGCATATCGGATTGGTATAAGTCGAATGACCCACACTTGCCTGAGAATAAGAACTTGATGGCCTGAAATTCTGCTTCTTATCATTACGGAACTTGGGGAGTGGGGCACTTGCTGTGAACGGAGCAGGTCCTGTTGACCTGTTCTTAAAGAATTTTCTGTTACCATTCCCGCTGGACTGTCCGGTAGACTTGACTCTCTTATTGAACTCCTCCGGTAGACTTGACTCTCTTATTGAACTCCTTGTCTTTCTCTTTCTGCAAGCCTTCCTCCTCTTTTAGCCTTGTCTCATTGCCCTGTACGAAAGCAACTATCTTGGAGATGGTCATTCCCCCATTCTGTGCAACAATGTTGGATCCATCATACAAATGGGAATCGAGACCTCCAATGAATCTTCTCACTCTTGCCCTCATATCGGGTAACATATGTGGAGCATGCTAAGCCAGACTAACAAACTCCAAATAGTAATCTTGAATTGACCTGCCATTTTGTTTGAGCTTCAGGAATTGTTCATCCTTAGCCTCTCTGACCTCTATTGGCATAAAGTGGTCTAGGAATGCACTAGCAAATTCATCCCATGTAGCATCGGGAGCATTCTCACCTCGAGACAATTCCCAAGATTCATGCCATGTGTTAGCAATGCTCTGCAGCTGATGAGCTCCAAAAGTAGCTGCTTCGATTTCTATAACTGTCATAATCCTGAAGATCTTTTGGAGAGCATCAATGTAGTCCTGAGGGTCCTCATCTTTTTTTGTCCCTGTAAAGACTGGGGGATTCATCCTGAGAAAGTCCTTAGTCTTAGAAGACTCTCCATTACCTCCTGAACTTGACCCAGATTCCTGACGTTAGGCCTGAGCTACTACCAGCTGTGTGAGCATGTTGATAGCACTCCTAATGTTACACCCCGAAAAATTTCGCATTACAAAAATCGTAAACAGCGTGGTACAAGCTCGAAAAAGGGTAAAGTCATACAAGGATTAGGGATGAAGATTAGGTTATCTAAGTCTAAGAATATATACATATATGACATTTGGAGGCAATATGGTGTGAATTGGTTCATATGTTACTTGACGAAAAGCCCTCGTTACAGTAAGCTAAGTGGGGCCCGCACCCCGGGAGTTTTATAAAGGATATATGAAGAGACATATGAGTAGTATATGGAAAGTTGAGCAAGTCCTAAGAAGGACCCGTAAGCTAAATATGGGCATAAGCCCTCCAAAAGGACGATTTAAGGAAATATTTTCGGATGATCTGACTTGGAGGGGCAATAACGGTATTATAAGTTTGGAATTTGGAAAAACCCCAAGAATGAAAGTTGTATATAATTGAATTAGATTTCCAACCATAGGTCATGGGCCCTCACACGATGTCGGGGTCAAGAGTTATGACCGTTTTACTGAACGAAGGTCCAGGTAGAAAAAAAAGGCCAGCGCGAACGCGCTGAACACTTTTCCAACCGGTTCTGGCAGCTTCTAAAACGTTATAAAAAGGGGCAAACCCCCTTATTTTCAAACCAAACACCCCTAAATACTCTCGAAAAATCTGTAGAGTTCTCCCCAACTCTTCTAAACCAAATTTTAGCTCAAACCAGGTATAATTTCCAATTTCCGGTCCGGATAGAGTATAACTTTCATTGCAGAATCATATAGCGACGTGTGGTGGCCTAAACTTAGCATGGAAAAGTGAAGATAAAGAAATATTAAAGGGAGAAAGGTATGAATCTTCTTCTATTTGTGTTAATACCGGTTTATTTACGAAGAAAGCGTGATTAAATGATCGTATACTGAGTTAATTAATTATGGTAGTTGGAAAGACAGTGTGTGGGATGTTTTATAGGATACGTTGATATGAAAAATAATATTATCGATGTTGATATTGTTGTGTTGTTGTTGGTTGCTGAATTGAGAATCTGGGCTAGGCATATAAACAGGGGAGATACTGCCCGATTTTCGATAAAATATAAAATGGTTTAAATTGAAACTCGAAATAAGGGTGTGATATGGAGACTAACGTAGTGCAAATCTTCTCAAATGTAGATTTACAAGCCCGGACGAATAAGCGTAGCTAATAGGAGGTTGAACAGGTATGTGAGGCTCAACCCTTCTTTCTAAGGCATGATCCTATGGTATGGATTTCCTTCTTCTTGATGAACTTCCTATCTCCTAGAAGGCTATAAGTCCTTGTTATGAATAGCCATATGAAATGAGAGATATGCTATGAGTGTGTTAATGAATGATAAGCTTGAGGCTAAGAGGTGTCGTAGTCTACGATATGATGTTCCTATGGAGCTAGTATACACTCACCTTATATGCTAATTCCTTCAAGGTGAGGCATAGCGTTCATGATTGTTCCATAATGGACTCGGGGGTTCACGACCTTACGTCACCTTGATAAAGTACAATTGTTCCTAAGTCCCATGCACACAATATGATGAATGTGATGATAGGAAGTATATGGATATGATGATAAGAAATATACCGAGCCTTGTCATGGTCGGGTATGGAAGACATGTAAGTGATACTATCGAGTCACTATGTGGCCGAGTACGGATAGTGACTAGATGAGTATAAACATATACGATACTACGAGACGTATAGGCAGGTGCTATGAGGAACGTTGGATGATGTTGGTGCCCTTTTAGGTATTTTTTTATGTATGTTTGTTTATGTGCATGTATGTATGTATGCATTGCATCTCACTGATCAGTTGGGCAGATAATCGAGCCTATATGCCCGAGTATGCAGATAATCGAGCCTACATGGCCGAGTACGCATATGATCGAGCCTATATGGCCGAGTACGCATAAGCTCGAGCTCGGGAGGGCCGAGTACGCACACTATCGAGCCTACAAGGCCGAGTACGCGTGATATCGAGCCAGATGGCCGAGTACGTGACTGTGTTGCATTATGACTGTGTTTGATATGCATGAGCAGATACTGTATTACGATGATGATTATGTGATATATTGATGTATATGCTATGACGATACGAGTACGACGAGTGTGTATATGTGGGATATGCGATAGGTATGACGATAAGCGTAGGACAGGTGTGTATGTATGACATATGATGTATGTAGGAAATACATTCGTTCTTAAGGGTTGCGCAGGTTTGCTCTCGCCTTATGACTTATGATTCTTTATTACGTTTATTTCACTCCTGCCTTACATACTCAGTACAACATTCGTACTGACGTCCCTTCTTGTGGATGCTGCGTTTGATGCCACGCAGGTGTATACAAATGAGTAGAGGATATTGCTAGAAGATGTTCCAGCTGGATTGGCGAGCTCCATTTCCTTCCGGAGTGTTGCCGAGTCAGAGTATCTGTGTTATGGTATATTGGTTTATGTTAGAGACTTTGCAGACAGAGTCACGTAGATAACATATTAGTCTTGTAAGCGGCTCTGCAAGCCGATATATCATTATGCATTATGTTACAAATTTCATATGATTATAGATTTTACTTGATTTGAGAACGACAAAAAAAGAATGTTTTCGAAAAGCTTTCATTATGCATTTCATTTCGTGATTTAAGAGTCTAGTGAGATTATGAGCATAACGAGAACTAGCGGGTTCGCTCGGCTCTAAGTGAGGGGTCTGGTGCCCATCATGCCCTATCAGGAATGAGGCGTGAAAAATTGGTATCAGAGCAGTTCGTCCTAGGGGTTGCCTGCAAAGTCGTGTCCAGTAGGGTCCTGTTTATGGTGTGAAGCGCGCCACATTTATAAACAGGAGGCTACGGGGCATCTAGGGTGGTTACTCTTCTTTCACATCTAAGATCGTGCGATAGAGCCAAGTCGTAGGAAATGAGATTCCTTGTACTAACCTTTGCTCTCAGCAGAAACACAGTATCGACGGGAGAAAGTAAGTGATGATATGGGAAGTCACAGAGGTAAGTCATTTCGTTGAGGCTACGTTATCAGAATATATTTATATGATAATGGATCGGTTGACATAGAGGTAAATCAGTGTAAGTACAAGTAGAGGAATTGATTAAATGTTTCTCTTGATGATGAGTTCAGCCATAAGTTTGTGAACTGGACAGTTGAATGAATCAGCACAAAGGTAAGCAATGGCACGAAAGATGTGTGTCGGGTAAGGTGATAACGTCCAAATCCACTCCTCAAAGAGAAAGTGTACACGGTCGTATGCAATATAATTTACCCAACTATGAGTCGGGGTCGATCCCACAGGGAACAATATGCTAGGCGATTAAGAAAGTAAGGAACTTTCACCAACTAAGCTAAAGCCAAACGATGGATAATATTTTGGTTTTTGGAGAATATTATAACTAATGCGGAAATGTAAACTAACCTAGAAAGCAAGTAAAATGATCAATGGCCACAAGCATGGATAATAGGAGATTACACTCAAGTAACGATCCAATGTATTTCACGATTTCACAACTAAGAACGGGTTTGTATTAATAGATAATGATTTCTAAAATCTCATTGAAAGTCTTCCAACCAAATCAATGAATTTCTCTCTAAGCTTTTCCAAGCCTTAGAGTGTGATATTAGGCACAATCAATTTAACCTCAAGTAACTATCCTCTTCCGAGCTTAAGTTATTAGATGGATTTAATGACCCAAATCCTTGTTAACTAATCTTTCCCAACCTAGATTTACTCTTCCAAGCTCAATCTAAGTAAATGGGTGAGTCCTAGGGTTAGCTAATCCATTTGGAAACATTCAAGAATGAGATTAATTAAAGAAACAATAACCCACTTCACTAGAAATTAAAATCATTCAATACATAAGCAAAATGAGAGATTCATCCAAACCAAACATATGAATATTTGCATAAACAAGATTCAAGTAATGGAATAGAAAGCTACACACTTAGATATACAATACAAAACAAGAAATTGAAGAAAGGATTAGGAAATATCTCATTGAAGTGCTTCCAATCTTCTCCTCCAATGGTGTAGAAAAACCCTAGCCTCCAAGCTTGTAATAAAAATGGCCAAAGATGAAAATGTTTTTGCCCTAAGCCTCTCTTTTATGCCCCAGATTTCAGATTTGCAATTCTGCCCGTTTTTTTGCGAATCTGTCCCGTTTTTGCAAAACTATCCATTTTTGACAGTTTTGCAAATCTGTCCAATTTAGCCTCTTTTTGACTTTATTTTCACTTGGTTTCTTCTGATCACTTCTAAATCATATAAAATCAACTTATCAGACTCGCAGGTTACGCTTCTTCTATCTTCGTATGTTTTGCTCTATTTTGGTCCATTTTGCTCCGTTATGCTTTCCGGGCATCTTATCCTACAAAACAACATAAATACACAAAAAGTAACAACAAAAGTGCTTGAAGAGTCACAAAATCTTAAGGAATTAGCATAGAATATCCCATAATTTCACGGCTCATCATAAGGTAAGAATATTACATGTATGATTGAGATGTAAAGATGAAGAATGAAAAGGGAAGGTAAATAAGAAGATATAACAGGGCAGATCGCTAAAGGATCAGGTACATCTCGAGGCATGATGTATGAGTTAAGTTTTGATATCTTTGTTCTTTTACCGAAAATTGGGAGCCCTGGGTGGCTAGGATATGTCGTGCATATGTATATATATATGCCCTTTGAGGCGTTGCTGGTATTTGTTGCATGCAGGTTTTGGATAGTAAGAATTACAAAGGAGACTCTGCCAGAATATTTCAAAATCAGGTCATTTGGTTAGATACACCTAACAGGAAGAAGCGTGAAAAGGAAATATCATAAATAGACAATAAGTGGGATGTGTTGCTTTAAAGGAGTTATGGATTTGGCATGGTCTGAAGAATGATCTGTGAGGAAGGTGAGTTATACGAAGAGAAGGTTATTATGACAAATTCAAAGATATTAAAGTATCGAAAGGATTATGGGATCACTTATACATTTAAGTCAAGTTAAAGAGTGTTACCGCATATAGATACGGCCAAATCTTGACATATTATAGATGTCGAAGCTCTGGAGATAGTTGTATACAGGTTGGATTGAGAGGAATATTAGAGTTGCGTTAATGAGGCGATACAATATGAAGGGACTACGCGAAAAGCTGAGGCCAAAGGTAAGATGATAAGCGAAGGACATACGCCTATGATATTACAGAAGGATTGAGGAAAAGTGCAAGGCAACTCAGGTTAGAATAGGATTCCTTGTGCGAGGAATAATGGATTAATTATAAAACGGAGTAAGTATGGGGATAGAAAGAAAAGGAAACATGAGAAGCACACAAGCTTAAGAAGTAATCGTATTATGAGAAAAGGAAGATGCGTCTCCTACGGATACCCTGTACTAAGACAGAACTAGTAAAGTACATAAAGGATTAAGCTGGCAAAAAAAAAGGGTGTGGCTATGAGTTACGAGTTCACCACATGACGATAAAGTGATAAAGTAAGGCTTTCACCAATGACAATTAAAGATATTATTATGATTGTCTTTGAAATCAATGCTAAGTACAACACAAAAATAAAGGAGTATGACGTACAAGGGGGTATTAGTTGAGCATGAGACTTAGATCCTTGATAAGGCAGATGGTGGTTTATGGAAAATGGCATGAATATGATGCAGTATAATAAGGGAATTGAGGAAAGGGATACATGAATTCAAGATTGGAGGTGAGGTAATGGATTTGTGAGAGATATAAGTAAGACCCAAAAAGGGGGGAAGCAAGTAAGGAAAGTCTAAGTGTAGAGATCGAAACGATGAATCCTAAGATGTGACAAGTATAGACCCTAAAACAAAAAGTGAGAGTTATACAGAAATGATTTAGTTGTTATCGTTATACATTTCAGTATGGACATAAAGTGAATCGATGAAAGGAACGTATTAGGCTTAAAATTGAGAGTAAGAATTGTCGTAGCCCTATGTTTCTAGGTTGCATTGTGAGATTAAGAGGGGTAGTGACAAGATGTGAGAGAATAAGGAGACGGACTAATGGACTACAGGGAATCGGTACAGTATATATATAAGATCAACGGGTATAAAAGGGATGTACCCGAGAATGGGGTCATGGACAAAGTACAAGACTAGTTTAAACATTCGAGGACGAATGTTTCCAAGGGGGGAAGGATGTTACACCCCGGAAAATTTCGCACTACAAAAATCGTAGACGGCGTGGTACGAGCTCGAAAAAGGGTAAAGTCATACAAGGATTAGGGATGAAGATTAGGTGATCTAAGTCTAAGAATATATATATATATATATATGACATTTGGAGACAATATGGTGTGAATTGGTTCATATGTTACTTGACGAAAAGCCCTCCTTACAGTAAGCTAAGTGGGGCCTGCACCCCGGGAGTTTTATAAAGGATATATGAAGAGACATATGAGTAGTATATGGAAAGTTGAGCAAGTCCTAAGAAGGACCCGTAAGCCAAATATGGGCATAAGCCCTCCAAAAGGACGATTTAAGGAAACATTTTCGGATGATCTGACTTGGAGGGGCAATAACGGTATTATAAGTTTGGAAATTGGAAAAACACCAAGAATGAAAGTTGTAGAAAATTGAATTATATTTCCAACCATAGGTCATGGGCCCTCACACGATGTCGGTATCAAGAGTTATGACCGTTTTACTGAACGAAGGTCCAGGCAGAAAAAAAAAGGCCAGCGCGAACGCGCTGAACACTTTTCCAGCCGGTTCTGGCAGCTTCTAAAACGTTATAAAAAGGGGAAAACCCCCTTATTTTCAGACCAAACACCCCTAAATACTCTCCAAAAATCTGGAGAGTTCTCCCCAACTCTTCCAAACCAAAATTTAGCCCAAACCAGGTATAATTTCCAAATTCCGGTCCGGATAGCGTATAGCTTTCGTTGCAGAATCATATAGCGACGTGTGGTGGCCTAAACTTAGCGTGGAAAAGTGAAGATAAAGCAATATTAAAGGGAGAAAGGTATGAATCTTCTTCTATTTGTGTTAATACCGGTTTATTTACGAAGAAAGCGTGATTAAATGATCGTATACTGAGTTAATTAATTATGGGAGTTGGAAAGACAACGTGTGGGCTGTTTTATGAGATACGTTGATATGAAAAATGATATTATCGATGTTGATATTGTTGTGTTGTTGTTGGTTGCTGAATTGAGAATCCGGGCTAGGCATATAAACAGGGGAGATGCTGCCCAATTTTCGATAAAATATAAAATGGTTTAAATTGAAACTCGAAATAAGGGTGTGATATGGAGACTAACGTAGTGCGAATCTTCTTAAATGTAGATTTACGAGCTCGGACGAATAAGCGTAGCTAATAGGAGGTTGAACAGGTATGTGAGGCTCAACCCTTCTTTCTAAGGCATGATCCTATGGTATGGATTTCCTTCTTCTTTATGAACTTCCTATCTCCTAGAAGGCTATAAGTCCTTGTTATGAATAGCCATATGAAATGAGAGATATGCTATGAGTGTGTTAATGAATGATAAGCTTGAGGCTAAGAGGTGCCATAGTCTACGATATGATGTTCCTATGGAGCTAGTATACACTCACCTTATATGCTAATTCCTTCAAGGTGAGGCATAGCGTTCATGATTGTTCCATAATGGACTCGGGGGTTCACGACCTTACGTCACCCCGATAAAGTACAATTGTCCCTAAGTCCCATGCACACAATATGATGAATGTGATGATAGGAAGTATATAGATATGATGATAAGAAATATACTGAGCCTTGTCATGGCCGGGTATGGAAGAGCTAGTATACACTCACCCAATTTCATATGATTATAGATTTTACTTGATTTGAGAACGACAAAAAAAGAATGTTTTCGAAAAGCTTTCATTATGCATTTCATTTCGTGATTTAAGAGTCCAGTGAGATTATGAGCATAACGAGAACTAGCGGGTTCGCTCGGCTCTAAGTGAGGGGTCGGGTGCCCATCATGCCCTATTAGGAATAGGGCGTGACACCTAACATCCCCATCTGAAGCACTAGGAGGTGTAACGGTAGGGGCGGTTGGAGCTGTTGCCTGAGTCGGAACGGTCTCTTCGTGAGCTGCTTCCACGGTAGCCCTTTGGCTGGTGGCTGTGTTCCTCTTCTTGTACTTTCTTTTGTAAGGCATTTTCTGAAAACACGTACACGCACGAATTAGGAAGCCATCCTAAAAATACTACTCTAACTGCACGATCTAGAATATGAAAGAAGTGAGACAATCCTGAATGTCTTGGTGGTCAACTATTTATATGTATGGGGCCCTCACACATATAAAAGTGACCCCACTGGACACGGTTTCATAGACTCCCTAAAGACACTTGAACCTAGGCTCTAATACCAATCTTTGTCACGCCCCGAACCATGGCCTGGGCGTAACACGGCACTCGGTGCCTGACTGCATGTGACCGAGCGAACCACATGGCTTGCTGAATCATCACGAGGCATACATGAGCAGAAATATATTATGAAACATGATGGGCTTTAAGAAAACATATGAAGTCATGATAATTATAAAATACTTGTTTAAAAACAAGAGCGCGGATAATACCATAACTGAGCCAAAATGGCTAACCAATTCTGAAAGTCTGACATGACCCAACTGACTTGTCTAGTCTATGAAACCTCTAGCATGAGTCTGAACATAAAACGTACTTGAAGGACTTACTACTTCAAGAATAATTTCTAAAGTTTTACTACGGCAGGAATAAATTTTAAAATTCTACTACATTAGGAGTAAACTTTAATGTTTTACTACTTCATGAGTAAATTTCAAATTCTTACTACTTCGGGAGTAAATTTTGATTCTTACTACTTCAGGAGTAAATTTCAAAATTTACCTCTTCGGAAAAAAATGTAAAGGTTTACGTAAAATTCAAAAATTTACCTCTTCAGGAGAAAATGTAAAGGTTTACCTCTTCGGGAATAAATCTCAAAGGTTACTACTTCAACAGTAAAGAATAACATATTCAGAATATTTCTTCTGAATTATTCTACCTCTTCTGGAGGTGAGACGTGATATTTTCACAACCAAGAGCACGTCTGTATTTATAATCTTTACTAAATATCATCACGTTCACTTCAGGGAATGGATCTGTATTTATAACGTTTATCAAACGTTCTCATTCTTCATGAATGGAACATAATCATCAAAGTGTGCCTTAACGTTATAAAATTATGATTGCTTAAAACTTCGTTTAAGATATTGCTATTTCAGGAGCAAATTAAGGCACATATATAATGTAGAAATTTTTTCTCTAACACATTTTAATTGCAATCACAAGCCTATGAAAATATTACCACTTCCACGTGATTAACAAATTTGATTACAATAAAGCACGTGTAATATGATCACTTCTGGTGTCATATTATTCTTTCAAATTTGAATTTACAAAATTCAAGATCTAATCCCTCCAGGATATTTTTGTCCTTTTCAAGTAATAGTTAATCCAATTTCCATAACAGTGGGTTGAAACCTGTTTTGCGGAAACAGTAAACACGTTTGTCGAATAAAAGTTCATCCAAAACAACCGCACAATTAAATAATTCTATGTTGTACAGCTATTCTAAAATTGATAGCGTAATTTCATCGACCTAAAGTTACTAATGATTACTTATTTTCATATTTGATGCAAATCAATTAAGAAACAATCGGATGTAACCATCACATGCTGGCTCGTGTAAACATAGAAATTGTAGTGATTAGATGATATATGAACGTACCTCCTGTTTTTTCAGCAAAACTAAAAGGAACTTAAACAATCTAGCGAATCATGTTATTATTTCCGTAACAGAGAAACTGTTCATACCTGGGTCTGAAAGAACATTGACTAACTCTATTAGTAAGAACATACCTGATTGAAGTGGATATCTCAATTGGTTAGAGGCTCGTGCTGATAACGTGTTATAAAATAATAAAACAAGCAAGAAGAATATTGTAGAGAAAGAGAGAAGAGAGGGGAATTCTTATTTCTCTTGTTAGGGATTGATTTACAATGAAGGAAAACATCTATATTTATAGGGGAAAAGTGACTTGATCCCTAAAGTCACTAACCCTAATATTTCTCCTAAAGATAGACATCCACAATAATAAATAATATCTTTAACAATATACAATTTTGATTCGAGATGTTATTAGGAATTGTGCGACTTTAACACAGAAATTACAATATCATGCAATATTGTAAATTAACTATGAGTATCATGTTGCTAGAAAAATGTTAAAACTCAAAACTATCATCTGCTCAAGATTAGCTGCGACATGAAAGGCCATAGAGTATAAATAACTCCATTAATGATATGAATGCATAAGTTAAAAAACACTTGCCCTTGGACAGTATTCCGGCCAGCCATAAAAAACTCCATAATAAGAAAGGACAACCACAACTTCGATGCAATAAACCTTCAGGAAAACCTAACTCAAACATTCAACTAATGTATACTTATATCATGGTCAGACCAGAACTGTCGTAGAACTTCCCCGGTAGACAGGAAAAAGTCAACTACTTCTGCCCAAACTGAAATTAGGAGAAAGGAAAAAAAAAATTTACACGAAAAATCAAAACTCAGTCTATGTAGTATACTTTTTGAAACCAGAATATGATCTGATTCGTAAAATTATAAGTCAGCTAACTCAACATAGACAATAAATTAGGAAGTGAAAACGTTTAAACAAAAATTCTTGCCAACAATTTTGGCAGCTTGCAATAATAAATTTCTATGATACCTTAGGCTCATCGACTGATAATAAGTTCTCCTCAACCTCAACTTCAATAGTACCCTTATTTTCTTTCAACATGGAATAAAATAACACAATACTGAATCACCTATAATCATGAATCAATTCCTAAATTAATAATACGTATAAGCAAGAGACCTGCATGAGCAATCAAAAAAACGTAATACTACAACAGTTTATCAATGCTTTGACGCAGTTCTTGAAACAAAGTCTGACACATTGGAGTATCATAAAGAAAAAGACAGGCAAATGAGACTGTTTTAAGAACAGTAAATCAACAACTTTTGTTATCTCAGGAAAAATACTAAATTAGACTTGAAATTGAAAGAAAAGTAAGGACCAAATAAAATGAGCGAATGACATGTATTTTTTTATTTTTAAAAAACTACAATTTCATCATTGTGAAGTCCAAAAACGAACCAAGGATAAAAGGGTTTTATTCAAACAATCTGTCGAACATAGAATTTTTTTTATTTTCATAAAAAAGCAACACAATAGTTCATCAGAGTACAACTAAGGCCAGAAACGTTAAGGATCTATAGATTCTAGATACCATTGTCCAACTTCACATCCATATCCGGTCCTCACTCAACATCAATAAAAAATAAAACTGATTAGCATCTACTTATAAAATGTTGTAAATACATCGTTCCAGACCTAGTGCTAACAGAAAGAAAGAATGAAATGTTCGAATCAGGTCAATAAAAAGAAAAAGTGCGAGAAGAATGAGAGAATTGGGGACTTACCTGAGATAGCGATTTGATAAGAGAGAACCAGAAGTTGTTGAACCTGATCATGTAGATTGATTGTTTCATGAGTGTTAAAGCCAAACTAAGAAAAAGAAAAGACACATTCTTTCCAGCCAGTATACTGCAATTCGTCGCTAAGAAAGAGCAAGAAGGAGATCGAGCGGGACTGAAGAAGCGAACTTTTCACGGGACATTAGTAAAAATTAAAAGAAGCGATTGGTTTTTTTTTATTTTTTACAAAGCACATAAATATAAAATTAGAAGGAATAAGGGGAAAATTTTCAAAAAGACAAATATGATTTGAGAGGTGCCATACCAGCAATCTATTTATACATACGTAACTACGTATGTCAAGTTTTCCATTGTTTTGATCTATGCTATATCTCTGTAACCCCTTTTTCCTGTCTCTTTATCTCCGTAAGAATAACGCTGTGGGGTTTCAGATTAATTAAACAAAAAGAAATAATGGATTCTAAAATATGGGTGGTCTTTTATTGAACTCTTCAAAAAGAAAAAGTGCGAGAAAATTAAAAGAATTGGGGACTTGATAAGTTGAGAGAACTGGAGTAGTTGCTGATTTAAGCACCCCATCATGGAGATTGATTTTTTCATGAGTGTTAAACCCAAACTAAAAGGAATTAGAGGTGCGTTTCGTGGAGACCTTTGTTTCGGCAATAAGACTGCAAATCGTCGCTAAGAGTCTGTTTAATTGGAAAGCCGCCAGGTAATTAATTGGAAGTGGTGTAATTATAGGGTAGTAATTACTCAGCCTAGTAATTACACTATCTAGTACTTACATGACCTATCTGTTTGGTTTACATGTGTAATTATACAGTTAGATTAATTTAAATATAAATATGAATACGTGACAAAATATGTGCCTTTATAAATAATATATTAGATAATAATCACATTTGTAAATGATATTGTAAAATATTTTTTATATATTTTTCAAATTAATAATGTTATAATTTAATCAATTATAAAGATTAAAAGCACGCATTTCCTAAGAACATCATGGGCTGAATGTTTGAAAAAAGATTAATATTTATACCTATATTGTCATAAACATTATTCAAATGTTTGACAAAAAACTAATTTATCATTTGTAGGTAGAAAATGAACAACATGCATTGTAAAACAACAAGTGAATAGCACTAAAGATAATAAATTGAAATCGAAAATATAATCTAAATTCAAAATCCAAAAAAAAAAAGAAAAGTTTAACATGATACTTTTATGTCAATTTTCAACATAACATAAAATAAGTTCAACATAACTTAAGTAAATATAATTCAAAATAAATTGAAAACATATATAAGTCTACAACCTAATTCAACAACAAAATTCTACTTTAATAACATCACTACTCACTAGTTATATGTTAAGTTTGTTAATGATTCATTCTTTCTGATATTAGGAAGTGTAGATTTGAAAACTAGAATAATAACATAGTTACGCTTAATGAAGAAAATAAGAAAAAAAAAGTTTTAAAAATACGAGCCATTACATAGAATAACAAGGAGTAAAGGTTGGGAAATGAGAAGAAAGAGTATGGAAATAAATAATATAAAAAAATATTTTAAAACATAAAAATAATTTAAAATGCAAAAATAAAAAAGAAATTAACATAATAGAATTAAAAAGTAAATCAACAAGAAAAGAAATAAAAAAGAAAGAAAAAGAAAGGAATGAAAAAGTAACCCTGTAATTATAATTACACCCAATTCTCAGTCATCCATTGAGAATTGGAGAGTGTAATTACCCCCATCCTAATTACATTGAATTACATGCTAACCATATACCACGCTTGGCCTGAAAAACATGCTAAACTGTGTAATTATACCAATTACACTTAATTTCAAACACATAGGTGGCTTTCCAAACAGGCCCTAAGAGAGAGAAAGAAGTGGAAGAGACTATTCAAGGGACATCCGTTTAGAAATTAAAAGAAGCAACCGTTGGGCTTTTTTTTTTAAAGAGCAAATTAAAAATGGGCATTTTACATAAATACCAAACATTTGGGGTTTAATCAAGCTGCTTAGCTAATGTTTCAATATTTACATTCTGTAGCAAATCAGTCCAGCTCCCACATGTGTATTCAATTTTTGTTTTTAGCTGTATTCATGAATACAATAATTTTTTTCACTGTATTCATGAAATGACTATCTGTATTCATAAACTGGCTTGTTGTATTCATGAATACAACGAGTAAAAACTGAATACATATACACCAATAATTACACAAATACATCATATTTTTCGGTATGTATACAACAGATACAGGAGAAAAATATAGTATAAAACATCCATACACCAAAAAATTAACAAATATATCATATTTTTCGGTATGTATACAACAGATACAGGCGAAAAATATTGTATACAACATAGATACACCAAAGAATTAACAAATATGCCACATTTTCTGGTATGTATACAACAAATACAAGCGAAAAACATTGTATACACAGTAAATATACAACAAATACAGCGAAAATCTAGACTTTTTCCAGATCTAACCGGAAAAAAATTCCGGCAAATACAACGACGACATTTTTTTTTCGACGTAGATCTGAGTTTTTTTTTTCTTTTCCGGCGTAGATCTGAGTTTTTTTCTTCTTTTCCGGCGTAGATTTGAGTTTTTTTCTTCTTTTCCGGCATAGATCTGAGTTTTTTTCTTTTCCGGCGTGCCCTCGTCGGCATTTTGAATTCTTCCTGGTGACGACGGCGGAGATTGGAGGGACTTCATCGACCAGCGGAACCAGCTATAAAAAAAATTGTTTGGTTCGCCGGAGCTTCGCCGGCCAGAACCAGCGCCGTCGCTGGAGCTTCATCGGTGTTGAGGCGGTGTCGAAGTCTATAGTTTAGTGGGGGTCGGGGTTCAGTGCGTTAAGTATGTATACATAGGAATAAGCTACGCTATGTAGTTTATATATATATATATATATATATATATATATATATATATATATATATATATATATATATGTTAGCTATGCTCTTTAGTTTTGTAAAACTATAGTTATGGGAAATAAATATGTATGTATGTTGGCTACACTCTGTAGTTTAGGCAAAATTCTTAGAAAAGAGGAAGTAATCTCCAATTTAGTCTAATTCTAGTCAATTTTTAAGATTTACTTTAATTTTGATTTGTTGTTTGAGATAACTTTATTTTTTCTATGGGTGTGCTCCCACCACCCACAGCACCACCCCCACCCCCTCATTCCCAGGCCCTACCCCCTCCGATTTTTTTAGTTCATACTATATTTGTTTTACTTTTATTTCCACAGTCCCCGAAAATATTTTCGGTATTTTCTCTAAAAAATGTATTTTTAGAGCAGAAAATATTTTTATAGAAAATAGACCATCCAAAAAAATGGGGTCAAAGTTGGGTGGGTCATAACCCAACCCATTTCAGTCCAAGTAACTTTTAAACCAGCGTAAGCCCAACCACCCTATTTGACACCCTAGCACGAAGGGCTTTAGAAATGTTGTTTGAACTTTTAACCCTTCATTAAAAGTCCCTACAATAGATAAAATTGTCATTTACTATTTTTTCCTCAAATTATTATCTCATTATCTTTAAAATATTTCACCTATTTTATTTTTTGGAAAAGTAAAAACCCACGGTTATTTTTGGCAAAGTAGTAACTGCCATCAGAGTCCATTTGGCTTTGAAAACCTACGTTAATTTTGGAGTCTTTTAACTTTGATTCCCTATCCAAAAGTGCCAACTTCACGTAGTCCATGTTCGATACAATTTATATGCACCGTTGCTCTCTATAATTGGTTCCTACTATGATTTCCTTAGTTCATCTCCTTCGGCCATAAACTCCGCTTCTTTTCTCCAAGGCACTTGATTTTACAGTATTTTTGTTCATGTCTTATGTTGTGTGTTCGGTAATGAGTGGTTGGACATTTAATTTGTTTGATGTTTATATTCTTTTGTTAAACTTATTTGGCTCCTTTATTGCTTTGAATATTTAGCCTCAGTATTTGGGATATTTATTACAAAAACGATGATGTAATAGAAGTATTATGATTATGATTAAACTACTTCGAAGTCAAAAAAAAAAAAAAAAAAAAAAACTTTAGTTGATTAATCAGCGCTTTTAATCCGAGGTGAGTTGATGTCAAATATTACTACTATAATTACTATATATGAGAGAGAATCTCCATTTTTTGTAGTCCTCACATAATTTTTTTTGTCTTTTTTTTTTTTTTTACCCCTAATTGAAGTTTTTATGGCTTTGTAAATGTTCATACATTTTTGTAATTTTTAAGAACTTTAAGGGCCTTTTTCATGCCACTAAAATGATGACGCCATGGATAAGATTATAGTGATCCCCATACTCATACATATTTGAGTCTTTTTTTGTGAAAATATTACAATTTATTTTAAATAATGTTTTTACTAGTGTACGCAGACCTTACTCCTACAAAGGTAGGACGGCTGTTTCCGAAAGACCCTCGGCTCAATAAAATATAAAAAACTTAATTTTATTGACTTTTCAATATTTTTTGTGTGGTTTAATTTGAAAAGAACATATACAAAAGTACTTGCAGTATGAAGGTTTTTAATTATTTATAAGTTAACTTTATTGAAATCATCATAAGACAATATTTTCGCACTAAATATTTTTGATATTAATTGAGCACTGTAATATCTTTTGGTAAAAAATAAGTTTGCCAATATGAGTCAAGTCAAAGAAACAAATGAGATTAAGTTAACATATAAAAAGATTGACTTGGATCATCAAGACTTTAATCTTAAATTTTTTTAGTAAAATAGAAATTAGAAGAGCTTTCAACTGTTTTATTTAAAAAATAATATATAAATTAAGAAAATATTTTTAATGAACTTTCAGATACTTTTCTGTAATTTAATATTTTAAAAGTCTTTCGAAAGTTTTAAACTGATGTTAGAAAAATAGAGAACCAAGAGCATAATTTCTTTTTAAAAAATATCTAAAAATTGAATTTTAATATCGATTAGGACGGGCCAGACGACACTAGTATACGAGAGAATCCCCAACTTTTGTAGTCCTCAGATGATTTTTTTTTGTCCATTTTACCCCTAATTAAAGCTTTAATTACCTTGCAAGTTCTCATCTATTTTGGTAAATTTAAATAACTATATGGGCTTTTTTAATGCTACAAGGAGTGATGATGTGTAAAAGGTGATATTGACACTATAAAAATCTATTTTTTAACCAATGTTTTTTAATCCATTTTACCCCAAATTAAAGCTTTAATTACCTTGCAAGTTCTCATCTATTTTGGTAAATTTAAATAACTATATGGGCTTTTTTAATGCTACAAGGAGTGATGATAAGGAAAAGGTGATAGTGACACTAAAAAAAAATCTATTTATTCAACCAAATTTAAAATTGATCAATAAGTTTGTTGTCTTTCTTTTATGTGGAAATGATTTTATTAAACTTGTTTCAAATTATGTTATTCCTATAAAATTTATTATGGACAAGTAAAAAGTTACAGTGACATTCTCTTTCTACCTTAATACATGCTTAATTATTAAATTAAATTTTATTTTATATATAGCTAAAAATATTTGAAAAAATTTAATTACATACACGTTTAAGAAATTAAAATATAAATTTCTTTAAAAAATAAATTAAATTAAGAAAAAATAAAATAACACATCATTTCCTAACACGTTTTTTATTTTTTATTTTTTTATTTTTTTATTTTTTTATAGTAAGAAAAACAAATGATTTCATTAACTTTTCACTTCCTTTTGTATGATTTAATTTGAAGGAACATCTACAAATGTATTTTGTCATATCAAGACTTTTATTTATTTAATTTTAAATGCTATTTTATTTATAAGTTAACTTCGTTGACGTCATCATACAACAATATGTAGCATCAAATATTATATTACTTTAATACCGTAAATATATTTTTTTTCAAAAATGGGTTTAGCCAATATAATTTTAATTAAGAAAAAAATAAATAAGTTAATCCAACGTAAGGTAAAACTCAATTTTACCATTAAATACTTTAACCCAAAAATTTCAGTATAATAAAAAGGAGAAGAACTTTGAGGCATGCATTTGTTTGAAAATAAAAAGGAAGTCTAAATATACTCTAAGAAAAAAGTTATTTTCTAACTTACAAAATCTTTTATATGATTTTTGAGAAATAGTCGAACTACCCTTATGTCACACCCCCGACGAGGAGTATGACAGGCTCCGACCCGTAGGCCGAAGTCACATGACTTAACTGTTACTTGGACATCGCATACCATAACTCAGGAACATCTACTCGCGGAAAGGGCCAACATAAAAGTATTCGATAAATCAACACATATATACACATGCGGACCGACAAGGTCGCTACAACATCAAGTATATCTTAAAGCCGACAAGGCTATCAGAAACATATCAAGAAGCCAAAACAAGGCCGACAAGGCCATACATAATAATTACATATCCCACAATATCCATGAACCTCTAAGAGTATACATATGAACATATATTACACTAACATAAAAATACCAAAAGATAGCAAGCCCGAAGTAGTGGTACTTGCTAACACCGCTGAAGCTGGAAATCCTACTGCGGTTGCTTCTCAATAAATCTGTCAGAGCCTGCAGCACGAAATGCAGCGTCCCGTGCAAGGGACGTCAGTACAGATAAAAGTACTGAGTATGTAAGGCAGGAGGGCAACAACATAATTAAGATAAAATGTGACATTAATATAGGCAAAAGAAAACCGAACATCTGGAAGTAGCACAAAATGCAATGCATGATAAAATCATTTGTATGATTATATATATATATATATATATATATATATATATATATGTAATAGATAGTATCCATGCCCGGCCGTAAGGCTCGGTGTTATATATGTAAAATCATGCTCAACCATTAAGGCTCGGTGTTATCTTCATTAGCCCGCGTCCGGGCCTCCCGCGTCTGGGGCAATATCATAACATGCCCACTGCAGTGGTGTGCGCAACTACGCGCCATGCTTGGCCCACTATAGCGCGGCACGGTGTAGTAAAATAGTGCAATACATTTATATATACAATGCATGAGAAGCCAATAATCTGACCTGTGTAGTAAAGTAGTGCATTACAGTTATTTATATGTATCTACCATTGTTGGGTCCGAATCGGGAAAAACTGTGCAGGATTCCGCTTTCCTTCCGCGATGCGGACGGAAAGCGCAATGTCCTGAAGCCTTTTGTGCAGGACTCCGCTTTCCTTCCGCGATGCGGAAGGAAAGCACAATGTTCTGAGGCTGATTTTTGAATGAGATGTCAATAATCTGATCTTGGCCTTTCGGAGTGACATAAGGTCGGAAGCCTCCGAATAGCTTATGGAATTTGTATCGAGTCCAAAGGAGTAATCGATGATGAGTAAAATAATATTTCAAGAATCTATCAAATAACAAGTCATTAAGATTTGATATACAAAGCATGGGAATGGAGTGGATTATTATGGAACGCTCATGTTTATGTTCTAGTTGGATTCGTGCCAAAGAAAAAGGGAAACAAACACCTTACATACCTTGTCCGTCGAGCCACCACTTAAGAATTCCTTATATCGAAGCTTGCCCTTCACCCGAGCCTATATATCGAGAAACACATCTTTAATCACACTTCCATCATATATCCATCAACTTATAAGTAATAATTATGGAAGACTAATTTGCATATTTCCATCAACTTATAAGCACTAGTTTATGGAAGTCTAATTTGAGTTACAAAAATTTGGGCAGCACATCCCCTATATTATCGACTTCCTCCAAATACCAAAACAACTCCCAAACAATACCAACAACATCAACAAAAACATCATCAACATCCTACAAGATAAATATGTGTATTTTCATCCAAAAGTTTCTTCAACCCTCAATCCATAAACCAACAACATCAATACAACAAACTACAACTTTTATTCTTGTAACTATTCCTTAAATAATGTTAATAAGGGAAAAAATTCAAGGATTCATACCTTATATTTACTAAAATAGCAAGATCTTCAATATCCACTTGTTTCCAAGTTCACTCCAACACCAAACGAAATTATAATTGTGACTATACGTTGTCCGGACCTCGATTGATATTCCGTAGCTTGAATTTCACTCAAAATCCTCACTTCTAGGTGGTATAAAAGCCCTCTTTGTTGGCTGAAGTTTCTGGAAATTTTGATGAATAAAAATGGGGTTTTCACCCTTTTTATAGTGGCTGAGGCGGCAGCACTGTAGCGGTACTGTTTCTGCGTTGACAGCTCAGTTTGTAACGTCTATAATTCTATACTCCGATGTCCTATCGACGAGCGGTTTGTTGCATTAGAAACTAGACTCGACGAACTTCATTTTAGGATTTTGAAACACCTTAAAACTCTCAATATACATGGAGATATACCCCTCCAAAGTTGACTCAAAATCCTGTTTCAAATGTTTTTTCGACAAACTTATTTTCCTTGATTTGCTTGGTCCCAGAGTCTTTCATAGCTTATTATATGAACTCAAACCCTCGTAACCATGAGATAAATGCTCCACGTCTAGACTTAAACAACTAACTCCTAATAGACTTCACGTACACGACTACGAGGTGTAACATCTTACAACTAATAACAAAAAGCCAGAGTAACTTACATAAATAGCTACCTTTTATTGACTTCTAACTAGATATAACTATAAAATGCAAAATTACCAAGCGTGGCTACTTTTTCTTTTAAAAACGCGTGTATTTCTGTTTTTTTGAAATATAGAGAAATACAGTTAACAGTAAACACGCTCCAGTGAAATCAACAGCTATTTATGGAACAGATTTTTTGAAATACAGTGAAATACATGGAAATACAAAATTGGCCTGAGTAAAAATATGCTATATTTTTTGAATAGATTCTTCTTTTTCTTTTTAAATGGTAAGTAAAATTAAATCAATCATATTTCACGCATTCCATAACAGTTCACGAATCTCTCTCAACTTTTATCACAATCAAAACTTTTTGAATTCAAAAACCACTAAAAAACTGTAAACTTCCAAATATAGAAAAATATACACTGGATTACAATGAAATATGGTTAATTGTTTACGAAGTATAAAGTTGTATGCGTATATACAATGGAATACAATGAAATATATCAGAAACTATTTCATAAATTAGAAATACAAAATGCAGAAATACATTAAAATACAAAAATCGTGAAAACAAAGTGGAGTAAAAATAGGCTCTACACCAAAAAAAAAAAAAGATAAATACATTTAAATACAGCGAAATAATACACTGAAATATACTGAAAAATTAGATATACTGTTTGTTGATACACAGAAATACACTGAAATATACTGAAACATACACAGAAATACACTGAAATATACTGAAACATTTTATCAAACACTTGGTGGGCATGAAGTTCCACAACTCTCATCAATGGTGTTTCTATAACAACAACCTATTCTCTTGCTCCTAGACGATGCTACAATATTATATTGCTATAATCAATACTATTCTTTATCACTCATAAGATAAATAACACTACATGATTAGCAAACATAAGAAGAATTTTCCTCTTATTTCGGCCTATCCATCGAGATTTAGCAAACAAATTGTTATGGCTGAGCTTCTGCCATTGGCTGGAGATCCTCCACTGCTTTTCTTTTTGCCACTGGTGTATTTTTACTGGGAGTATCAATATCTACCATTAAAATGGAGAGTTAAACCTTGTTGAAGATACTCTAACAATGGCTGAAAATATAAAAAAAAAAAAAAAAAAATTGAATGAAAAGTGAAGTTAAAAACAATGAACTTTATGAACAATTGAAGAGAAATACAATAAATAACATAACGAAAATTAGTTACCTGTAGAGATTAGGTAACTGATAAGGAAGAAGAAGAAGAAGAAATCGTGCTAATTATGGTGAAGAATAATGGAAGTAAAATACGGTTGTGAATTGAAGATGTGAGAGAAAAATATTTGAAAAAAAAAAGAGATTGTGGGTAAGTAGGAGAGATGTACCTTATTTTTAGGGAAATACATTGCAGTTACAAAAATAAGTTATAGATGGTAATTTGATAAATAATTAAGCTACCAAAAATAATTAAAAAAAGATAGTTATTACTAATAAATAAGTCTTATAGGTAGTTATGAGCTGTAAATTTTCCAAAAAAACACCAAAAAGGTTGTAAATATAAATTTTAACGTAATTTGGGCCTAGTATTCAACATAAGGCCATCGTCAAAAACACATTGAAACCCCAACATATATAATTACATCGACAAATGACCTATACACTTAATCAGAACTTCTCTTTATTAGTTACAGTTCAGTTTTTAAGATTTCGGTCAAAATAACGTCCTGGAAAATTTGCAGATAAAGAACATACAGAGGAATTTGACACTTTCTAAAAGATCTAAATATTTTAAGCCGGAAGGAAGAAACTATATTAGGGAACTTTCGAGCACTTTAAACTCCTTTTAGGTTTCGGAATCGTTTATTTGTCTTAGATTTTAACCTTAATTCTTTATCATGAACCGAACAGGAAAAGGAATAACATAAAAAGACAAAAGGTAAATATGGACAAAGACTTTGATTATAAATAGAGATGTTTAGGGATTAGGGCTGCTTATTGAGAAATAATGTTGGGATCCGGATCAGTTCTGCGGGAAAAGATGCAACAACCAGCACAAGGAAGTGGAATGAAGAAGTGCTGCGGAGGAACATCGAAGAAGATGCAACCACCACCACCACCACAAGGAGGAGGAACGAAGAAGCAAAGAGGAGTATGCTCATGCCCGGCGAAAAAGTGCTTCGGAGGACAAGGAGGAGGATATTCTAACATGACTGAGGAGGACAGCAAGAAATACATTGAAGAAGGGTATGCATGCCCCAGTAGTGATAAATACTTCAATCCAGATCTTATTCCCGATGGCGCTTTGCTCAAACATCACCCTGATTTTCAAACTATTTGGTCCCGTTACCGACGCCAACTAAAAGCAACCAATGTATGCGTGTATTTATTCTAATATGCATTCCTCACTCTTTTGGCATATCATTTAAACTAAATGACCGTTGGCTTGTTTCACAGAATATGGACATGGATACCTATCCTGGTATGTCTGATTTGATTGTGGTATGGCCATTAAACTGGCCCAATACCACCAAGGAGTATTACAGTGAAGTCAACGACCTGGCTATCTTTGCTATCCAGGAATACAATAAGGAACCGTCCCATGTATGCCCCTGTGCATCTTTGCTTTGTAGGATTATATGCCTTTCTTCTCCTACTAATAGTTAGTGACTCTCCTTGCAGTTTTTTAAGTACGAGCTCTTGAAGATTGAGAAAGTGAACGCACGGCTGTCTGGATATCTTGAATTTTTCATCACTGTTAAAGTCAGGAATCTCACTCTTGGTACTGTTGTCGAAACTTTTCAAATACATACCGGTAGAGACCTGTTTGTGCGTTTTCAAGTACTTGCCGGCACCCTGGCTCAGCGTTCTGAAGATATTTATTCTTGTCTGCCAAAATTAGGGGTAAGCACCTTATGAGGTTTCCAATTTACCTTTTTCTCTTTTCTTCTGTGTGCTTGATTTTGGTAAAAGCCCCCGAAAAAGTTCTGCATTACCATACGTGTGTATGGATGATTTGTGATAAGTGTTACACTCCATAATAATCCGTGTTACTTGAAGTAAAACAAGAAAAAGAAATGAGTTATGAAGGTTCAAGGAAAGTTAATCGAGTTAGTAAGAATATCGTTATATATATGGTTGCCTTAAGTATCCCGAGGTGACATGGTAACCTAAAGGATTTGAAATCGCGTTATGAGTATGTATATGAGGTAATGCGAGTGACCTTTTAAAGTATTTGAGATTATTAGTAATGATATAGAGGATGGACAAAAGATATGAATATACTTTTGCGATTGGAGTTTCGTCAAAGCTTTGTGAGTTCTCTAGTTATGCTTAAGGTTATTGTGATTCTCTGGACCCTTCGAGATGTGTATATGGATTTTTATTGATGTATATAAGTGTGTATATGTATGCATAAGAGGTTACATAAGGTTGGAAGAGGATTAGAAGTTAAACGAAATGAATCGGAACTTCAGTAAAATTTCGGACCCAATTTTAGTCTATATTGTAGGAGGCATATCTCCTTGAATATGAGGAGTTTTAAGGTGTTTCAAAAGCCTAAAATGAAGTTCATCGAGTCTAGTTTGTAATGCAACAAACCGCTCGTCAAAATGATATCGGGATAAGGAGATATGGACGATGCAAGTTGGGCTGGCAGGGCAGCAAGTTTGGACCCGACCCAAACACTCACATTTCGGCCCATGAGGCCCATTAAACTCAATAGATAAGTCACCACTTTGCCCTATATCATTTCACACGACCTAAATCAGATCCAAAACCCTTATTTTCTCTCCCAAACCCCCTTTCTAATTGAGCCATCATATAAGCTAAATCCTAGACCCTTGACATGATATTAGTTAAAGAGAAGTTGTAGCTTAAGTTTTTTTTTGTGTTGTTAAGCAAGCAGCTGGAAAGAGGAACAAGATTCTTGAAGATTCTGATTTCTAAAGGTAATTTCAACCTCCTACTCATGTTATCAATTTGGATTAAAGGTTTAATATGGTGTATACGTGAAGGAAACGTTGATATACAAGCTAGAGAGAGAGAGAGAGCATAAGCCATGGCATTCGACCATGGCTAGCAAAATTGGAGCTCAAATTTGTTGATCCAAAAATCAGTTTTTCTAGGTATTTCAGCCCTTAGGAAGGTGATAATAACGTGGAGAATTCATTTGGAGCAACAAGAACAAGTATTAGTTCATTTCACAAATTCTAGCTAAGTGGAAAAAGCCAACTTGTTAAGGTAAGAGTTGATCATTTTTCTATGTGTTTGATGATGAAGTTGGACGTGTGGGGAATATGCAAATGTAAATTGTATGTGTGAAATTATGTATCTTGATGTTGAAGCATAGTTGTAACTTGGTAACATGAATTGCACGAATGTTGGAATGTTGTTGAATGCCGTAGGGGCTGTTTTTAATTGAAATTTGATGGATTGATTTGAATTAATATTTTGGTTGTTGTAATCATAGATTATGTGATGAGAATGACGGAATTTAATGGTTAGAGTTGGAGTTAAAATTGTTGTGGGTTGTTGTAAGGATTATAGAGATAATAATGTGATTTACTTGCATATGAATAGATGATGTGGTGTCGTGTGGCTTCTGTTGTATTTCCCTGAAATTTGCTGAAAAGATGGCATGAAATAAGGCGTAAGAAGTGTATATGGGCTGCTTGGTGTGTTGTAAGTGTTCGTTAGAATTTCGGGCATCGTTATGTTATAGTTTAGGGGCTGTTTTCGGCCCAATTTGGAGAAATTGTTAGATCGTTGGAAATATTATGTGAATTATTTAGAATGTTCTTGAATGTTGTTAGTATGGGTTTGGGTTAGTATTTGAATGTATAGGCGTTGATGTTGGCTTGAAGGTAAGCCGTTGAATTGAATATTTGGAAAGTTGTCGAATGATGAAAAAGAGAGTATTAATGTAATATTGTCTTTCAGATTGGTTATTGGAGTTGCTAGGTTGGTTATTGTGGTTGTTGCTGTTGATTTTGAGCGAGTTAAATTCTCGGGGAAATGCTGCCGAATTTTCTGTAGAATTTAATGTTAGTTTGGAATGAATGGCTTAAGTGCCTATGTTTAATATTGGATATTCGTTGGCATATTTGTAGACCTTGGGGAGCCCGAGGCGTAGATTGGGATTTACTTTAGATTGGCTATCTTGGAGTGCGTACGAGGTATGTAAAGCGCAACTCTTCTTTCTTTTGGCATGCCTTAGTTTTCAATAGGTTATATCACGAGCCTCGAGGAAATTCCAAATTCGAAATCCGAGCACGTTATGATCCTTATATATATTTCTTGGCATTCTTATGTATGATGTGATGAAATATGAACCTTTATGTTTTTGAAAGAATTGATTTCCAAACTTTGTACAAAAATAGTTGTTTTAAAGAATTCCGTAACTACGAAACGCCATATCTTTCACCGAAAGGCTCGGATAGCTTCAATATTGTTGTAGAAGTTTATATGGCATATAATGAGTATATTTTCCATAGGCGGGCCCGATTCGGGTCAATACCCATCCGTGGGTCCCGCGACTTTCCTTTATGTAATTCGGACGACTTTTGAAAGAATTTGGTATGATTATCATTTCGAATTTCAAGTATGGTCATTTACTTATATTTGAGTCTATGATAATGATTTTATGCATATGGTTACTCATGACTCTGCTCGTGCGTTCTGTTATATCTTTCGCCGGTTCCCGGGCCGGTTCTGTTATCGTGCGCATTTTGATATACTCCGGAGTTATGCTGTGTTATGGTTCTCCGAGCTACTCGCTAATGAGGGTCGGGTTCCACCTATATTTGGTGTTATGCTGTGTATGGTGTTATGTTGTGATGTGATATGTGACGGGGATACGGAGATTTGAAACTTTCTGGTGTTATGCTGTGTTATGGCGCCATCGTCGGGTGGGCGACCATATTCTTCTGTACCCTATGCATTACTTACATATTTTTGAAAGTAAGCAAATTTTGATATGTTGGATTTGCACTTATGTTTGGTACTTCTATTTCGTTTATGTCTCAGATTTGCTTTCTGTATATTCTGCTTTGCATACTCAGTACATATTTCGTACTGACCCCCTTTCTTCGGGGGGCTGCGTTTCATGCCCGCAGGTACAGACGCACAGTTTGGTGATCTACCCATTTAGGACACCCTCTTCTGCTGTTTGGAGTGCTCTTCTCATTTCAGAGCACACATTTTGGTATATATTCGTTCGCTATGTATACATGTATTTTTTCAGGGGCACGGCGGGGCCCTATCCCGCCATATGATTCAGTTTGTCTGTTTAGAGGTCTGTAGACGTATTTGTGGGTGTGTGTTCCTACTTATGTACGGATGTGTTTGCATGACTCTATTCGTTATGGCAGCCTCGTCGGCGTGCATTTTGTATATGTTTGTGGCAGCCTTGTCGGCGTGCATTTGTATATGCGTTTTGGGCCGTTGTACCATTTGACAGCCTTGTCGGCTTTTGACATATTTGATAGCCTTGCCGGCTTTTTGATATATGTGCATATGTTCGGCGATGTATATTCCGCTGCCTCTTCTGATTCTGATATAATGTTTTGTACGCGCAATCGCGCAAGATAATATTCGTTCTCAACTCTGTTTAAAAATGATGATTTAGTTTGTATGTCCGTTTGGGTGCCCAAGTAGGGCACCAGTCGCGGCCCACGGGGCTGGGTCGTGACAATAAGAATATGGATAAAATTGACTGGAAATTATAAATAGTATTACTCATATTTCTTCTTTTATCATCCTTCGCCAAGTTCTTTTCAATGATCATTTCGTAAGTTCACCAATTCGTGTTGTTGCTAGGATTCGGTAGATAGTTTCGAGGAAGAACTGGCTTGTAGCGAATTGAGACAATTTTCACCTGAGAAGAAGCCAAGTTCTGCAGAAGAATTACTTGCCTGGCAGAGGGAACTGCCCCGCCGGTTTTTGGCTAATGAGGTTCTATGGGACGACGATGTTTTCATCCCCGAGGACGCTTTGGAGAAGCACCCCCCTATATTTCGCAGAATTTACCGGAGATACTTCAATCAGATTTGTGAAACCGAGGTTTGCCTTCTTTCACTACTCCTTCCTTTTTTTTTTTGGTTCTAGTGATCTGTGCAATACAACTTGAATATGAATTCATGTCTGATTGGCTGATTTAACAGGGTTTCGACATTGACATCTATCCCGGTGATTCTATGGCTGCTATGTATATACCGTACCTGGATTTTGAGAAAGAAATTGGCTTGCTGATGGATCTGGCTAAACATGCTATTCAGGAGTACAACAATAGAGAAATTGACGTATGCCTCTATTCATCTAATCATCTTGGCTCTGTTTGAACAATCACCCTGAATGTCTTTATAGTATTTTCTCCATGCCTTGCAGGATTACAAGTACGAGGTCGAGTCTATTGAAAAAGTGAACTTTATTTTGGCTGAATGTCGTGAATTCTTTATGACGGTTAAAGTTAAAAATCTCACTCTGCGTACACCCGTAGAAACTTTTCAAATCCATGCATATAAGGGACCAGATGTGGAGAATGTTGTCCGTACTTGCCGGAAAAAGTTGTTTGAGGTATACGGATTCCCTCCCCTTGTTGGTGAATGAATCTTAGTGCTATTTATTGTTGTTGTTTCTTTGGCTTTGGGTACTTTTTTGGACGGAGGCGTTGTTTATCTTGTTGGCTTTGGTTACTCAAATCTATTTGGATATGGGTATTATGAGATGATGACCCAGGAAAAATACTAAATAGGTGATGGATTTTGGGATAGACCTTGAAAAAACATTTGGTTTACCTGCACTTTTGTTTTAATGAAACCGAGTCACAATTTTATTACCACTCCATCAAAAAGGACATACATGTTGTAGGAGAGCCAGACTAACCTTCTTGTACATGGTGAGAACTTGGTGAACTAAGTAGGCGTTTGGCTATGCGGTTTCAAACCATGACCCTAAATAAGCGTTTGGACATGCGTTTTCACTCATGGTTTCAATTTTTTTAAATATAAAATTAACCCATAAGTTTATATTTTGTAAAAAAAGACTCATAAATTGGTAGATATTTTTAACAATTACCCCCATGAATCATTTACCAATCTCATTAACTTCCACCAACCTTTATTTATGTCTACCAACCTTTAATGTATGTGAGAGGATTATATTAAAGAATAGTTACATTGCCATTCATGTTAAATTTTCGTTTTTATTGAATTAAAGTTTGATTAATTAATGTTGTATTTTTTAGAAAGGCCTTCTAGTAGTGTGCTAATTTTGTTATGAACTATGACTTGCTCTTTGGTAAGATTGTATAAGAATTGAGAATGTTTTGATAGTTTTCATAATTTGTGGTGGTTTTTATGTGTATAAGAGAAAATACAACTTAAAATGTTCAAATTACATGTCCAAACATGGTTTGAAACCATATCCAAACGGGGCCTAAGTTGATAAAAGTAATCTTAACCATCACCAATTCAAAGAATACAAGCAAAACAGTGTTAATAAAGCTGGCAGACCAAGGTGGCTCATATACAAGCACATTTGGATTTTTCTTCTCGACTTAAAAAGAGCGAAGTTGCC
Source organism: Lycium barbarum (assembly GCF_019175385.1). Taxonomy (NCBI): domain Eukaryota; kingdom Viridiplantae; phylum Streptophyta; class Magnoliopsida; order Solanales; family Solanaceae; genus Lycium; species Lycium barbarum. Next base: position 121,992,378 of record NC_083343.1, on the reverse strand, counting down.
ATCTCTCCACATTTAACAAACCTATAACTTGTCTCGGTAGAGGCATATGGTTGTTTAAAAGTCTTTTCTTGTCTGCCAGAAGGAGGGGTAAGCACCTTTGAGGTTTACAATTTACAATTTTTTCCCTCGTGTGCTTGATTTTGGGTAAAGCCCCCCCAAAAATATGCATTACCATAGGTGTGTATGGATGTTATTGCGATAGATTGTGGATTAAAATTGACTCGAAATGGTAAATAGTATTAATCATATTTCTGCTTTCACCATCATTTCGCTAAGTTCTTTTTCATCATCATTTCGTAAGTTCACCAATTCTTTTTACGTGCATGCGAAGCGCGTACAGTTTGTCTAGTTAATACTATATATATGCACTTATAAAGAAAAATGTAGAGACGAAAAAGGCAAGGAAAATGTTATGAAATTTACAGGTGAAGTTGGTGGTGCTAGGTTTTGGTCGACGAAGAAATGGCCGGTAGCAAATCGAGACAATTTTCACCTGAAAAGAAACCAAAATCTGCAGAAGATCTAATTGCCTGGCAGAGGGGACTGCCCCGCCGGTTCTTGTCTAATATTGAGGTTTTTTGGGATGCCGAAGTTTTCATCCCTAAAGGCGTTTCAAAGAAGAACCCTGCTATATTTTGCAGCATTTATAGGAGATACTTCAGTCAGATTTGTGAAACCGAGGTTTGTCTTCTTTATCTACTTCTTCCTTTTCTTTTATTCTAGTGTTGTAAGTATTATATGTGTACACGGCACTACACGCACAACATTGCTTGCTCTGTCTTTATAAATTGTCCTTTTATTTGTGGTACTACCTGTAAATCTGTTATCCTCATAAACTTGTATTGCCAATTTTGCATGCCAATGAAAAAGTGTTTTGAGGAATCATTGTTTCAGTTAATCTTAGACAAAAGGAGCTGGTCAAATTTCTAATTAAATCTTACAATTGTAAACACAGTTCCAACATCAATGGGAAGTAGCAATTATTAAGAGAAGTTTTCGTTGGCTGAGGGTGTTCTTAACATTAGGAGTATGTTTTTAGACGTTGATTAGTTGTTTAGCCTGCTTATGAAGAGTATTCTTAACACTGCAAGGTTTCTTTTCACATCTACTTTGGGACCTGCTTGAGGAGGTTGCCCGATCTAATTGATCAAATAAAATAGGGAATAAATTCACTGATTATATTTATACTCCAATTCGTCATAGTCCAACCCTTGTATATCTTTTCCTTTTCGGATGATCACATTGATACTCGACTTACCGCCACATGTTCTCAATTCTTCCAAATTCCAGCAATTCCTGCCGTGATCACCTTTCTTTTATCTGAGCCTAGCTAACCTGTAAGCTCAAGTGTGGCAGATAAGATTATGGGGCTTACTTACTAGTTACCAGGGGCGGAGCCAGCATATGTCCAGGGGGTTCATCCGAACCCCCTCGGCGAAAAATTACAGTGTATTTTCAAAGTTAAAATTATTTTATTATGTATATATAATAGATGTTGAACCCCCTGACTTCTTCGTATATTTACCTTTTAGAATTTTTGAACCCCCTGGATGAAAATCCTGGCTCCGCCACTGCTAGTTACAAGTCACTATTGTTTTGGTTTTACTTGTTAAAATAATATAGGAGAATTCATGGTTATTTTGATGGGGCTGTTAGCCGTGGTGTTCAAGTGATTTGGTTAGCCCCTGCTTCTCTTTATTAATCAAATAGACCAAATACTGACAGAAACATGTTAGCTCCATAATTATATATATGTACTCGATTGAATATCAGCTTCTTTGACTTCCGCTTCCTTTAACTTGTCTATGCATAACTAAAATCTGGACCGATCTGTGCATTGAATATCAATTCATGTCTGATTGGCTTATTTAACAGGGTTTCGACATTGACATCTATCCTGGTGATTCTGTGGCTGCTATGTATATACCGTACCTGGATTTTCATAAAAGACTTGTCGTGCTGATGGATCTGGCTGAACATGCTATTTGGGACTACAACAATAGAGAAATCAGCGTATGCCTCTATTCATCTAATCATCTTTGCTCTGCCTGAACGATCACCCCTGAATGTCTTTACAGTATTTTCTTCGAACTTTATTTTGGCTATCTAGGAATACAATAAGGAACGGTCCAATGTATGCACCTGTGCATCTTGCTTTGTGGGATTAGTCCACTATATGCCTTCTTCTCCCGCTAATAGTTAGTGACTCTCCTTGCAGATTTTTAAGTACAAGCTCTTGAAGATTGAGAAAGTGAACGTATGGCGGTTAGGAGATCCTAAACATTTTCACATACCGCAGCGAGGATATTGTGAACATTTCGTGACTGTTAAAGCCATTAATCTCACTCTTGGTACTGTTGTCGAAACTTTTCAAATACATACCAGCAGCCTGGAATATGTCATTTCTTGTCTGCCAAAAGGAGCACCTTATGAGGTTTACAATTTACGTTTTTTATTCTTTTCTTCTGTATGCTTGATTTTGGGAAAAGCCCCCCCCCCCCCCCCCCCCCCCTCCAAAAAAAAATCCGCATTACCATAGGTGTGTATGGATGATTTTGTGATAAAGAGTATCAAATAAAATTGACTGGAAATGGTAAATAGTATTACTCATATTTCTTCTTTTATAATCATTTCGCCAAGTTTTTTTCAATCATCATTTCGTAAGTTCACCAATTCTTGTTGGTACTAGGGTTTGGTCGATAGTTCCGAGGAAGAAATGGCTGGTAGCGAATCGAGACAATTTTCACCTGAGAGGAAGCCAAATTCTGTCGAAGAACTACTTACCTGGCAGAGGGAACTGCCCCGCCGGTTCTTGGCTAATGAGGTTCTATGGGATGACAATGTTTTCATCCCCGAGGACGCTTTGCAGAAGCACCCCCCTATATTTCGCAGAATTTACCGGAGATACTTCAATCAGATTTGTGAAACCGAGGTTTGTCTTCTTTCACTACTCCTTCCTTTTCTTTTGTTCTAATGATCTGTGCAATACAACTTGAATATGAATTCATGTCTGATTGGCTTATTTAACAGGGTTTCGACATTGACATCTATCCTGGTGATTCTTTGGCTGCTATGTATATACCTTACCTGGATTTTGTGGAAGAAATTGGCTTGCTGATGGATCTGGCTGAATATGCTATTCAGGACTACAACGATAGAGAAATTGATGTATGCCTCTATTCATATTCATCTAATCATCTTTGCTTTGTTTGAACAGTCACCCCTGAATGTCCTTACAGTATTTTCTCCCTGCCTTGCAGGATTACAAGTACAAGGTCGAGTTTGTTGAAAAAGTGAACTTTATTTTGGGCGAATGTCGTGAATTCTTTATGACTGTTAAAGTTAAAAATCTCACTCTTGGTACACCCGTAGAAACTTTTCAAATCCATGCATATAAGGTACCGGATGTGGGGAATGTTGTCCGTACTTGCCGGAGAAAGTTGTTTAAGGTATACAGATTCCCTCCCCTTTTTGAGGAATGAATCTTAGTGCTATTTATTTTTGTTGGTTCTTTGGCTTTGGTTACTCTTTTGGGATGGAGGCATTGTTTTTGTTGTTGGCTTTGGTTACTCAAATCTATGTGGATATAGGTATTATGAGATGATGACCCAGGAAAAATACTAAATAGGTGATGGAATTTGAAAAGTTATCTTAATTATCACCAATTCAAAGAATACAAGCAAAACAGAGTGTTAATAAAGCTGGCAGGCCAAGGTGGCTCATATACAAGCACATTTGGATTTTTCTTCTCGACTCAAAATGGGGGAAGTTGGCATCTCTCCACATTAACCTCTAATTTGTCTCGATAGATTATCTAAAATAGTGTATGTGTACACATCATCTCTGGTGTGACTCCCCCTGTGACAAAGTTTGGTAATTATAGTGTGATTAATTAGTTATCAAATTCTTTATCTCATTTAGAATACTTTCAAGCCTATATGCCTGCACACTCGCTATCTCATTCACCTTGTTTTTGGACTTATTTCCCTTCCTTCAGCCGTAGATGCATCATTGGAGTTTGTCATCCTTCTCCCTTTACTGCCTCTCCATCAGTCACGCCATCATTAGTATTCTGATTTGGCCACGTCCCTTTGCATAGGTTACCTGAACATCATCTTGAGACACATATTTTGTAGGAGTTGAGATTTCGGTATGACACTGTAATATGAAATATGTGTTACCGGGCCTTATTGTCTTTAGGAAGAAGAAAAATATGTTGACTTGCATATATTGACCTATATTTGATAGCTAATTTGCCTTGGTTTGCATCTATACTTTATAGCTAATTTACTTTTTTTGTTTTGACTAATGTGCAGTTAAGTTGAATTGAGAAGAAGCTTCGCCGGAGGCAAGGAAAGAGGCAGCTGAACTGATGCTTTCTAAATCTAGTACTAGTTGGGAACACTATAATATGTAACTAAAGCGGTTAATGTTTATTGACGTCTTTATTAACTGTAGAAGTATTTGCATAAATATTATTAATGGTCGAGCTCTCTTGTCTGCCAAAAGGAAGGGTAAGCGCGTTATGAGGTTTACAATTTACCTTTTTTTTTTCTTTTCTTCTGTGTGCTTGATTTTGGGAAAAGCTTATGGATTAAAATTGACTGGAAATGATAAATAGTAGTACTCATATTTCTTCTTTTATCATCACTTCGCCAAGTTCTTTTCAATCATCCTTTTGTAAGTTCACCAATTCTTGTTGGTTCTAGGATTTGGCCGATAGTTCCGAGGAAGAAATGGCTGGTAGCGAATCGAGACAATTTTCACCTGAGAAGAAGCCAAATTCTGCAGAAGAACTACTTGCCTGGCAGAGGGAACTGCCCTGCCGGTTCTTGGCTAATGAGGTTCAATGGGACGACAATGTTTTCATCCCCGAAGACGCTTCAGAGAAGCTCCCCGCTATATTTCACAGAATTTACGGGAGGTACTTCAATCAGATTTGTGAAACCGAGGTTTGTCTTCTTTCACTACTCCTTCCTTTTCTTTTGTTCTACTGATCTGTGCAATACAACTTGAATGTGAATTTATGTCTGATTGGCTTATTTAACAGGGTTTCGACATTGACATCTATCCCGGTGATTCTATGGCTGCTATGTATATACCGTACCTGGATTTTGACAAAGAAATTGGCTTGCTGATGGATCTGGCTGAACACGCTATTCAGGACTACAACAATAGAGAAATCGACGTATGCCTCTATTCATCTAATCATCTTTTCTCTGTTTGAACAATCACCCCTGAATGTCCTTATAGTATTTTTTCCCTGCCTTGCAGGATTACAAGTATGAGGTCGAGTCTGTTGAAAAAGTGAACTTTATTTTGGCTGAATGTCGTGAATTCTTTATGACAGTTAAAGTTAAAAATCTCACTTTGCGTACACCCGTAGAAACTTTTCAAATCCATGCATATAAGGGACCAGATTTTGAGAATGTTGTCCGTACGTGCCGGAAAAAGTTGTTTGAGGTATACAGATTCCCTCCCCTTTTTGGTGAATGAATCTCAGTGCTATTTATTTGTTTCTTTGGCTTTGGTTACTCTTTTGGGACGGAGGCATAGTTTTTGTTGTTTGCTTTGGTTACTCAAATCTATGTGGATATGGGTATTATGAGATGATGACCCTAGAAAAATACTAAATAGGTGATGGATTTTGGGATGGACTTTGAAAAACATTTCGTTTACCTGCACTTTTGTTTTAATCAAACCAATTCACAATTTTATTACCACTGCACTAAAAAAGGACATACATGTTGTAGGAGAGCCAGACTAACTTTCTTGTACATGGTGAGAACTTGGTGAACTAAGTTGATGAAATTTTAGAAGTAATCTTAATCATCACCAACTCAAAGAATACAAGCAAAACAGAGTGTTAATAAAGCTGGCAGGCCAAGGTGGCTCATATACAAGCACATTTGGATTTTTCTTCTCGACTCAAAATGGGGGAAGTTGGCATCTCTCCACATTAACCTCTAATTTGTCTCGATAGATTATCTAAAATAGTGTATGTGTACACATCATCTCTGGTGTGACTCCCCCTGTGACAAAGTTTGGTAATTATAGTGTGATTAATTAGTTATCAAATTCTTTATCTCATTTAGAATACTTTCAAGCCTATATGCCTGCACACTCGCTATCTCATTCACCTTGTTTTTGGACTTATTTCCCTTCCTTCAGCCGTAGATGCATCATTGGAGTTTGTCATCCTTCTCCCTTTACTGCCTCTCCATCAGTCACGCCATCATTAGTATTCTGATTTGGCCACGTCCCTTTGCATAGGTTACCTGAACATCATCTTGAGACACATATTTTGTAGGAGTTGAGATTTCGGTATGACACTGTAATATGAAATATGTGTTACCGGGCCTTATTGTCTTTAGGAAGAAGAAAAATATGTTGACTTGCATATATTGACCTATATTTGATAGCTAATTTGCCTTGGTTTGCATCTATACTTTATAGCTAATTTACTTTTTTTGTTTTGACTAATGTGCAGTTAAGTTGAATTGAGAAGAAGCTTCGCCGGAGGCAAGGAAAGAGGCAGCTGAACTGATGCTTTCTAAATCTAGTACTAGTTGGGAACACTATAATATGTAACTAAAGCGGTTAATGTTTATTGACGTCTTTATTAACTGTAGAAGTATTTGCATAAATATTATTAATGGTCGAGCTCTCTTGGAATGTCGGTATCAGTAGCGGTCTAACTCTTGTGTATCACGTAAACTCTTTCTATGTATGTACGATTTGGTGTGTTAAAGTGAGATTTGTTTCACTTAAATTGTTTTAATACTTAATAGTCAATGTTACAAAGCCAACTTTAGTTGGTTAGCATTTTACATGTAAATATATTGTTGTGTTGCCTGGAGTTTGCAGTAGGTGATTTTGTTACTTGTTAGTCAACCTTTTATAAGCAGAGAATCAACTTATTTCTGTGTAGGCGTGCAACCATCACTCCATATTTAACAAACATCGAACTTGTCTTATTAATTCTGAAATTAGTTATATTGTGATTTTATCCCACCAAACATGAAATAAACTCATCTCAAATATATTTTCGTGATTATTTATCCTTATACTTCGTTCCAAATGAGTCTTAGAGTTTTGATTGGCGTGGTGGGGTATATTATCAAAAAGAGTGCACATGTACACATCATCTCTGGTGTGCCATTTTATCTGCAACCTGTTTGGCCTTACTGTAATAACTAACCGTTTCTTAAAATTTTCAACTCAATAATTAATAATAAGGGTAAAATAGTTATGAAATGATAAATTATCTCTTGGTTTTTCAAAGTGGACATCTGTTTTTAGTATAGAGAAAAGTAAAAATGGACGGAGGGAGTTTTTTTTTTTTTCTTATTCCGTGAAAATAACACATGTTATTATTGAGCATTACTCGCATGTGCATATGATAACGTTAATCATACAACCAGTGTGATAATAAGTACCAAACTATCAGTCTTTGTTTAGCAGGAACATAGTACTGTTTGAAAGCAAGACTAATATCAGGAAGAAAAAAATTGTTTTAAATTAACAAATACATAAGATAACAAATACAACTTGCATATAAAAGCTGAAATACTCATCAGTCATCACCACTCGACGACCTGGCGGTTAAACAAATGCCCTGGTAAAAGGGAATGCCTTGGTAGAAAGGTTGAGGCTAGGGGTGTTCATAGTTCGGTTTGGATCGGTTATTGATTAAAATCATAACCAAATCAATTTAATCAGTTTTTAAATGTCTAAAACCATAACCAAACCAAATAAAATAATAACCACCGGTTTGGTTATTGTCGGTTTGGTTGGATTTTTCGGTTTATGACTAGCAGCCATGAGACTTATCAGTAAAACATTAAAAAGTTGAAAAAGACATGTCTTTTTTTTTTTGTTCAAACGATAACTTTTATTTATCGTTTAAGGTGGAACATACATGTAACACCTCGTAGCTTCGGGCGAAAGGTTGACTCATAAGATGATATTATACTGGAACCAATATGAGGGTTATAGGAAGTGTTTTGAAAACCAATTAAGTCATAAGAAATGTCTTTGGGCAAAGAAAAGTTGGAAGTCACTCTACGGGGCATGTTTGCAAGTGAGTTTATAGAAGATCTTACTTCCAACGACCATAACCCCTATATTAATTTGGAATTTTGGAAAACTTCCTTGATGAAAGTTGTAGACCTTTGAAATAGCTTTCCAACGGTATATTATGGGTCTTGAACAGAGCGGTGTACAAGACGTTATGCCTATTTTACCGAACGTTGTTCAGAACCGACACCCGTCGCCTGTACAGGCGCGTGCGGGCGCGTGCGATGGCCCCGCGCCGTATGCCGATCGCACAAAAACCCCTACTCTGAATATTGATCTGAGTATGGTCATGCGCTGCTTGGGCGTCGCGCGACCATCGCATGACAGGGTCAGTTTCGGGTCAAAAGTCGGGTTTACGCGTTTTAAACTATATTTAGGACTTGGGGTTTATTTCCCCAGCCTCCCCATTCACGAAAATTCTCTCTAAACTCATAGAGAACAAGTCCCAAACCTCAAGATCTTCCAAGGTAAGTTTTTATCATGATTCTAGATTGAATTCAAATCCTTAATCCCTTTCTAACTTGAGTAAACTTGTCACGACCCAACCCCGTAGGCCGCGACTAGTGTCCGTGCTGGACACCCAAACGTACCCAACAACCCCAAACCAGTATTTTAGCAGAAAATATCAAAATGAGAGTTAGTTAGCAATATTAAATAGCGCAGGTGAACAGATATAGCACGTGGAAGCCGATAAGGCCATCATAGATCATAATAACCCAAAACATATACAGAACCCACACAAGTATGTCTACAGACCTCTACAGAGCATACCAGAATCATAAGACAGGACAGGGCCCCGTCGTACCCCTGAATAGCGTACATATATACAATAGCAGCAGACTGTACCAAAAGATGGGCTCTGGATAAAAGAGCGCTCCAAATGACAGAATAGATGTCCTAAGCAGGCGGGTCAGCAAACCTGTCGTCAGTACTTGCGCGGCATGAAAACGCAGCCCCCGAAGAAAGGGGGTCAGTACGAAATATGTACTGAGTATGTAAAGCACGGAACGTAGTAAACAAAGTCATAATCGAAGCAGAAGATACAGAAAATGAACTGAATATCCAGATTAGCAAAATGCTGATCATATAGCATAAATAGTATTCGCTGAAAACATATGTCATACCTGGTCCCATTACGGAACAAGATCATAACCGAAACAGAACTTACAGAGAAGTGAGTGTAACATCCGAAGTATCAAATGCATATTTTCAAAACATGAGAAGTGTGTACAGAAACATATACCATATCATATCCGACCCCTGCCAAGGGACTCGGCAAACAGAACGTGGCCACCCCCCCCCCCCCCCCCCCGACGCTGGTGCCACAACACATAAGGAGCAGAATATGGGATAACCCCGTAACATAACATATCATATCAGATGGCCATATCAGATCATATCATATCAGAATGTGTGTACATGGCACAGCATACTCCACAACCCATGTACATATATACCTGCCCCCTCACATCGAGGCACGGCGAACAATGCAATGGAATACGCTTGACAACATATCCTGGCCCGGGCTCAGTGAAAGCAGCATTGAGGCATCCACGAGTGGAGTAGTGAGAAACTAAGTGCAATATAAAACATAATACATTCACAGAGACTCAATAGGACATATCGAATGACAAATCGTAATGATGAAATCGGACATAATCATAGTAAGTGCGTTTCGGAGGTCATAACAAGTTACGTAGAAATCATCTTTCTGGGATCGTTTCCATGTTCCAAAATAGTTTATAAGATTCAAGGGAATATTTAAAACAATTATTATTTAGTAGTTCGAAGAATGGTTAAAACATTCCTTTAATATTACTCGAAGATAAAACAATAATACAATAGGGGACAAATCGGGCATAGTGGGCCCACCTCGGGTCAACTGAAGCGATGGGCTCAAAGTACGTATATTAAGCCTATAGAGTCACCCATGGAGGTCCTAGGGAAATTCCCTAACTTTCTAGACAATTTATGAAAGGTTACGCAATTCTTTCAACAAAACATGCATATAGGATTCAATTCTATTGAATGACAAAGGGACATTTTCAAACTCGAATTTCTATGAACAGAATACTCCCCGAGGCTCAAATCCAACCCTAGTACACCTAGGACATGCCATGAGAAGGAAAGGGACAGTTTTACATACCTTATTCGCTCCTTACGCCTCTCCAAACTCAATTCCCGTTTCCTCCAAAATCTACAATTGGTCATAATTACCAAATGTCATTTACAAGCCTTTAGGAATTCAATCTTAACTCATACTTGTCTACAGAAATTTGAGCAACATCTCCCCTACACATACAACATCCCCGAGAATTTAACTCGGCCAAAATGTCAATAACAACAACCACAACAATACCAACAACATCAACAATCACTACAAAACATATTTTAACATGAATAATCTTCTTTCCAACATAAGATACCATTTTTAGATATATAGCAATCTGTTTCATCATCTAGTAGTCAAACAATTTACTCCAACCCATAACTCAGCAGTTCAAATCATTTCTCCTTTTAAGAACCCAAATCATTAATACCCATTGCAATAGCTGGTATAAAACTCAAATCAAATATTTCAAATACTTATCCATAATCATATTTGAGAGTAGGGTAGAGAATTTACTTCTTGGGGTTCCAACACTAAGATTAAACTTTGAAACTAACTCTTGAAGATTTCTTGTGCTTGTTGCCATTCCTTGAGGTTGTTTCCACGGACAGCCGTCCTATTTTTCACGTCACCACGAGCTTGGAAATAATATGAGTAGCTGCTGCATTATTTCAGGGAAAATGGCCAAAACAGAGGGTCGTTCTTCTTCTAAGAAGGACAAAATGAGGCTTGGATACATCTTGGTGTTCACTGAAATGGTTTGTTTTCCTCTATGTATAGCCCATGTTTATCTCTATGTATATATGTGCCTTTGGGCAACCACTTAATTGCTGGCACCACTTGAAGAATGCAGAGCTAAATTACTTCCAAGTGTACAAAGTTTGGCCTTTTTAAATGATTAAAACATTAATCTTGTCCATTTTCCTTTATGCCACCGTTTACATACTTTGAGCCAATGACCACTTTCACCAATATTCCTCATTCTTGGATTTATTAATCAATACTTGTGTAATGTTAAATCATACACGACTGCTACAAAATTTGTAAATAAAAAAAAATTCTAAAATGTGATTGACATCTCCCCACTTGACCGGTTATACACATAATTGATTTCTTGATCTCAGTTCACTTTAATCACAATTATTTTTAATACACTTCATATGATCATTGTCATGATTATGTGACATAGCACTAGTCCATAGTCCCTTCTGGTACACATAAAATATTATTCTCAGTCACCGTGGTCACACTTGTTAAGTCCTAAATTATTTCGGGACCTCAAACTCTTTGTACACCGAGCTCTCGATTTTTGTCCTTGAATATCATCGAATTCTCCGGGCTCGAGTAATTTTGCTCATTTTGGACGATTAAATTTTTCTAGTCCAACAATACGGGATATTATAGCTTGGACCGTATTTCGTCAAATAAATTTCGAACCTCAACAAAACTTATTTTCTTAGATTTGTTTAACTTCATAACACATCTGTGTCATTACTCTAACCACTTATAAGCCCGGGGAATAACCTCATTTTCATTACTAATTTTATTTAACTCGCACACTTTTCATTGCATGAAAACACGAGATGTAACAACCCGTAATAAAATTTAATAACGGTGTTGTATATATGTTCATTGAATAACGTTGCTGCAAAGGTCACGAAAAATTCCTAAGCTAGATGAAGCTCTATAGGTTGCTATTCACGTTTTTTATCAAGAGAAATCATTTAGAAAAAAATGAAACATCACATGTCATAAGTACTTAATGGACCGTGGGGTCCATTCTTTTATCCAAGAATTGTGAATTGGACACCTCCTAAGAGTAAGAAAATAGATCACTTAATGTATAAAGGTGACTCATGTCCTTACTTTTCTATAGAGTATCCACGTGTAAAGCTTGTCTCCATTAATTATCTAGTAACATTACTTTTCTCTTGTTTCTTGTTCTCCTGCACCCTAAAAAAAATTTAACTAATTACACACATAATTAATTTTTGGTCTCAATTTACTTAAATAATGAATCACTTTTAACACACTTCGTATACTCATTATCATGATCTCGTAATATAATACTAGTCCATATCCTCTTTTGTCATACACAATACTTTCTAGTCACCGTCGTCATACTTCAAAGTCTTAAATCATTTTGGGACTCCGCATTTTTATACAGCGAGCTCTTTATTTGTATACTTGAATATGACAAAAATTATCCGAAGCTCGGGTCTACTTAAATATATCGAGCAGTTCGAACCATAGCCCGAAACCTCGAGGTATTACATTGATGAAACTTGCCCTCCTTCGCTTAACCTCTAACCTTCATGACACTTACTTACTTATAATCTCAAAAGTAATCTTGTCTTGAACTTATATCAATTAACTTACAACAAATCCAACGTACAAAAGTACGGGATGTAACAAAACTCTTCTAATCCGTAGAGTTAGGATTGGAACATTATTGTTGGATGTGGAAACCCTAGAACCCGAATTCAAGAGGACTGGACTTCAAAAAGATAATGTTTCTACTCTCTAAACATTTATAGTTGTGAATTGATGAGTTCTTGGGGGAATAGTAAATGAGTTTGATAAAGAGGATTATATGAACTATGCTAGAATTTTGGATTGTTGACTTGGGATTGTTGTATTCATGTGGGTGATGAAGAATGATGTTAATTACACCTAATTGAGATTGTAGAATCACCTAGAAGTAATAGAATGGGAATTGGGTGAAGAAACACCATTAATGGAGATTGTGGAGCTTTATGCCCACTAAGTGTTTGATAAAATGCTTAGATGACCAAAGCATGAATATTATTGCTGATATAGAATCCATTTGACTTGTATTGATATAGATCAAAGTTGAAAGGGTTGACTGTCACACCCCATTTTAACCCGGGAGATTAAAATTAGAAGTACGACATATTGGAGATTCCTACTTTTTTTTTTTTTTTTGTTAAGGAGTCGCCACCTAATTATTTATGGTGAATTAGGACACCTAAAGTTTATTAAAGTTATGTTTAAACTTAACTCTGTTTAAGGTCTGCAAAACTTAAGATTCTGGGTAAGGGTTCAATTAGTCTAAAGGGAAGGTATTAGGCACCCTTTAAGACCCATTAACAATGGTTAACCGACCGGACTTATGATTAATTAGGCTAAGGGTAAATATAGTGTTATAAATGTTTGGAAAATAACTTATAAATATAGCTAAAGTTTTTAAAGTAAAAGGTAATAATGTTATTAGAAATAAGATATGTAAAAATAATAAGTTGTATAAAAGAAAAGTTTAGTTTAAACTAAAAGGAAATAGGACATGTGATGTTATGTGTATTTGAAGGAAAAGTGAGTTATGCCGACTCACAAAAAAAAAAGAGTTATTGTGAGATTGACGTTAAATAAATTTTAAAGGTTTCATATAAAGACTAATAGTTTAATGTATATTGCGCTTAAGGTTGTTTCAAACAAATATGTATTTCAAGTGCTGGAAAGGAATTAAAGTGAAAAAACTATCTGTTAAAGCTAATTGACTTTTATTTCTTAGAATAAATTGATGTTAGTGTAAAGTTTGTTACGTTTTAAACTTCTCAAATAGTAAGAGTGAATCTTGATTCTTTTAGCTTGAAAGTATGTAGGCATACCATTTTGAAAAATCAATTTACTCCAAGTAAATATTATAGATACTATAAATAATTTTAAAAAAAAAGATAGAATTGAGTGTAATTTGTGGAATTAAATACCCATTACTAAACTAAAACCCTTAATTTCACTAAGGTTCATCTAAATTAACAAAACAAAATGTTGGCCACACAATACACATTAAATGCGCACGGAATAAAATAGAGGAATAGATGTAATGGGCTCAGCCCATTTAGGAAGATTGATATCCGCTACTGTTGGGCTTCGACCCAGATTTTATTTTCTCTTGTTTGGCTGCGGATTGGGCTGACATAGGAGGAGTTACGTTGGGCTTTTTAGCCCACCGCCAAACACGTAAGGAGACGAGTCACCTCGGACTCATATGCGATGGTCATGCATAAGAAAAAGAAAAGGATTAATATATAATCGATGAATAAGATTAAACGCGTAAAATATACACTCCATACAAATCAGTAGATTATATATATATTGTGGATATTTTGGTATATCTTATGTATATACATTCATACATACCTGACTATGCCTAACCATTTAGATGGAAAGAGCTTAGAGGCGAAGTATGCTATAGAAATTAAAAGAAGTAAATTCTAACAGTGTTCTTTTGACATAGTATGACAGCAACCATGTTAGCGAAAAGAAAAAAAATAACTGCACACTCAAGAAACTGCTCAAAGCAGGTACATATGACCATCAATTTATTCCAGTGTATACAAGATATACATGATGTAATTAGTGAAACTCATTAGTTTATTTTAGTGATTCAACTAACAAAATAGAGAGAACTGTCATCATTCTTCTACACACAAATATGCAAATGGTAGCGACAGGATTAGTATAGGAGATTAAGGATTATCACTAAAACAAGTTATGCTTTTTAAATTAAGTCATCAAAGTTAATCATCAAACCGACCTATATAGGACCATGTGAGACCATTAAGCTACTAATTTTTTAGCACGACTTCTAATAAAAAAAATATTGAACAAACAAGCAAGTGTCTAGACCAAATGGTATAAAAATTATGCAAATCATCACTAACACTAAGCGGAAACTGGACCTGAAACCACTGAACTAAACTAGCATTCAAATTGACAAAAATCAGCAGACAGAAAGCAACCTTAAGGGTGATGAAAATGGGCTTTTGTGGGTGCAGTGAACGGAGGTCGTCGGGGTCTCGAATCTATGCTCGAACTCGAACGAACCCGAACCTGATTAAAGTAACTAAAGTTTCAAAACGAAAAAATGAAAATAGAGTAATTGTTGGTCGCAACTAAAGTTCACCGGAAAAGGAAAAATCAAGTGTGGAAGATAGTTGTGTCCCTCAAAACTGAATCAACTTTCTCAAAAAAATCTGAAAAAAATCCCTCGAAATTTTTATATGCTTGACTTCGAAAAATAAAAGAGCAAACAGAAATAAGGTTTGGAATTTTCAAAACTCCTCTCAAGGAGACCGTCCCCTCTTTTCTTTTTTTCAAAAACACTGAATCCCGCCAAATTTATAGGGCTTTTTGTTTGTATTAAAGTAAGGATAGGAGCGTATGAGAGAGACGGGAGCGGGGACAGGCGTGAGTGGGGAGGCGGAGAAGAAGGAGGAAAAGGGGGAGAGAGAGGAGCGGCGGGAAAGGAGGAGAAGAAGAGAAAGAGGAAGAAAGGGGTGCGGCGTGGGTATGGAGGAAAATGAAAAGAGGGAAACCTTAGGGTTTCCCTTATTTTGGGCGAAAATGGGCTGGACCCAGTCCATTTGTGGACTGGGTCAAATTTTGGACTGAGTATTGAAAGAATGGACTAGAATTAAAACATGGACTGGTCTAAAAAAATTGAGATAGAAAATATGGTCTAGTCCAAAAATATTAGGAGTTAATCGGACTTTGATTTGGGGTCCGGTAAGTCAAAATACGGACCGAGTGCAAGAAATAGTTCGGCTTTTAAATTTGGATAAGAGACCCATTCCGATTAACGATGTACTAAGGGTGCCAGAATATCACCTAATAGGGAAATATGTAATTATAAAAGATCCAGATAATAAAATTATATGATGTTGCAATGACCGTGCAATAAACATTTAATAACAAACAAACGCTGTCATTTAAATGTGTGAAATAAATGCGATGTGTATGCGGAAGCTGGTAGAAACGTTGAGAAATGCAAGTTTCAACAATACTAAATAATAGCAGCAAATAAATAGCGGTAGTAATACTGCTAATAATGATAACAATAATGATAATGGTAATAATGATAATGCTGATGATAATGGTGATAAAAAATAATAATAGATATAATAATAATAGTGGCTAACAAATATGGATAACTAATAACAAAATCACAATAAGAATAATTAATAATAATAATAATAAAGATGATAATAATTAACAATAATAATAATAAATAACAATTATAATAACAAAATGATAATAAATTAATAACAATAATACTGGTAATAATAAAATAATAATGATAATAATAATAAAAAATAACAAATGATGATAATAATAACAAATAACAATTATTGATAAAACAATGATAATAATTAATAATAAAATAACGATGATAATGATGATAAATAATTGATAACAAAAATAACGCTGATAATAATGACTAGTAATTAATAATAATAATAATAATAATAATAATAATAAGAATAATAATAATGGAAATAACAAGAATGATAATAATAAATGACAATTAGTAATAAATGATAATTTAAGAATAATAATAATAATAACAATAATAATAATAATGATAATAATAAACTGCAGAAGAATAAAAGACTAATAATTATAGTAAAACTTAAATGCATATTTTTTAATTTCTCGAAATACCAGAAGTATAAATAGGTACTTCGGAGGAGAAGCGGGACAAAATTAGGTGTCAACAGTATATAGAAAGTAAGGATTTACAAAGTGTTGTCTTGCAATTAATTTAAACGATTCCCAACCCGAAAGTGAAATGACGATGAACATTTAAAATTTGTGATAAATTAATACTTGTAATGTTAAAAATAAAAGTAGCGAATATAAATAGCAGTGAAAATAAAGTATCTAGCTCGTCAATAAATTTAGACGTCTGAATGAATAGAATTAAATAAAAGAGGGACAAAATTGGGTGTCAACATTGACGAACATTGTATTACGCTCAAAGGCTGGAATTAAGGTATGTGAGGCTAACTATCTACGTTAGGGAATATTCATGATTCTCCCTACGACTCATTCTTCATGCTTGTCAGCAATTTGACTCAGAACATAGTTTAGCCATAGTTTCATGATATGATATAGAACTGTTATCTTCTAGGGTTGCAGTTACAGAATTCGTTCATGGTTGTCACTTTGAACATCATGAACTCAGCACGTAATCTTTATAGACTTATGCATCATTATCACATGAGTCTCAGTCAGTGTATAACCAGTTATTTGCAAGAGTCCCAGAATCAGAAACAATTATCATGCTATCAGCTATAGCCAGTCTCAGTTTTGTAAAATATTAATGTTGAACACCTGTATCTGTACTTTTGGGCCCTAGGCCACAGTTTATGCATACGTATTGCTTGGGCCAGAGGCCACAGTTTTTGTGCACATTATTTGGGCCCTAGGCCACAGTTATATTTACAGTTTTACAGGTGATTCTTCATCCAGAACAGGGAGTACTTCAGCTTCTTGCTTTCTTGTTTAGTTCAGTTTCAGTTTCAGTTCCAGTATTTTATTGCTTCAGTTTCTTTACATACCAGTACAATTCAAATGTGCTGATGTCCCTTTTATTGCTTGGGGGCCTGCATCTCGCGATGCAGGCAACGATATACAGGTTAATGACTCAGCTATTTAGGAGTGCACATATCAGCTACTGGTGAGCCCCAAATTCCTTCGGGGGCATTGTCAGCTATCCAGTTATTTCAGTTTATAGACAGCTCTATTATTCAGTACTCTTAGAGGCTTCATAGACACAGTTCCGACAGTCAGATATTATTATGTTAGCCTTGTTGGCAGTCATTCAGTTGTTTGGTTTAGCCATGTTGGCTACTTTCAGATATGTTCAGATTGTCTAAGTATTTCCGCATTATGATTTCAGCCAGACCTTTAGTATATCATCATGTGTTTAGTTGTTTCCATGTGTTAGTTTTATTTTATAAATTAGTTATGTTTTGGTATCACATGTTGATTCAGCCAGCCAGTTGGTTCGCTCGGTCACATGCAGTCAGGCACCGGGTGCCGTGTTACGTCCAGGCCCAGGTTCGGGGCGTGACAATACATCATAGAAATATTTTCACTATCAGTGACAGTGTCATACTCAAGTTACCCAAAGTTGCAAAACTATTACATATAGAGCTAAACACTAACTAAGTAGTGGCTGCGCCATTTTTGTCATCTTAATACACATACCTGGAAATAAAGTAGAGCATAGGAGCTTTTAGTTGTTGTTACAAACATACATATTAATTAAACATAAAGACTACCTAAAATTAAAATGAAAATATATGAAATAAAAAAAAACTTTGTGTAATTATCCTAAACTTTGGGGCAATACTTGCATTTTGCCCTCAATTCTCCCATTTTATTAAAAACATCTTATGTAATGATCTCAAACTTCAGATGTTTTTCTATCATTATCCCCAGGGCTAGGGTCTCGACTACAAAGAGTTGTTCTTTTCTGCCTTTTAGGAGGATTACCCACGGAAGAAGTATTAGGGCATTACCATGTGCTTGAGTTGCAGCAAATGCTGATGTTACTGAAGTATCTTTTATAGGAACCTCCAAATCTACAACCTCTGTCCTTTTCATATGAAAAATATTAGAAGTTTAGGACCCATTCAGACAAGAAAAAAGAAAGGTATAAGTTCGGGAAAAAAAAAAGAAACAACCTAAAATCAAATGGCTGACAAAGAAAGACTAAAAATTTAAGTTAAAGACATTAAATTCTAACGTGAGCTTCTGTTAGTAGGTTTACACTTAACACTTAAAGAGTTAAAAGACTTAAAGACATGGGCTTGGACATATTCTTAAAAACATGGGCCTTAAATAATCATGTGAAATAAGTAGACTAAAAATCAAATTAATGATTAAAAGGTATAAAATATTTATAATTATTTATGAAAAACTAATATTATACATATAAATAATTATAAAATTTATGTATATAATTTATCGGTTTGGTTCGGTTATTTATTCGGTTATATTTTAATATAACCATAACCAAACCAAATATTATCAGTTTTTAAAATTTAAAACCAAATCAAACCAAACCAAACCAAATGTTGGTTTTTTTATTCGATTTGGTTTTGGTTTTAACCAAAACCGTGAACAGCCCTAGTTGAGGCATAGAGATAACAAATATACCACCCACTAATAGCTCTTCTAAGACACTTTATGTATTCCAAGCTCAAAGAAGATACAACTGATGTAAGAACTAGAAATTAAGTATTAAATATTATACGAAATATGAAATCAGATTTGTCTTCCATCAACAAAAAGCACATAAACTTTTACGCTTCATGTAATGCATGCCACATATTTCCCTTCACTCAGTACGTACCTCACAACAACAACAACAACAACAACAAGTGTAATCCGACAAGTGGGGCCTAGGGAGGATAGAGTGTACACAGACCTTATCCAGGTCACAAAAGAAAATAACGGTCACTCTGTAATCCACACACAAAAAAGAAAAAGAAAAAAATGCACGAGCTTCCAAGAGCATCTTTTTCTCCTTCACGCGGAACTGGATAAAGGATAATAAGTGGTTTCAAAAAGATCAAACTTATAGAATTTAAATCTTGAATCCGCCTATGTTACTAACATACCATTATTATCATACGATCATGCCACCAACCTTGAGATGTAACCAGGGCATATAGCAATCAAGCTATAGCCACAAGACCATCTCTTGAATCCCATAACCCTTTCCAAAAGAAGTAAGCAATGAGAGTTGTGTTGGAAGCTGAAGAATTCCAGACTTTCACGGACAGAAAAAGAAGGAAACGAGCTCGCCTAATGAACAAATGGAGAGAATTGTTCATGAACAACTTCACTCAAGAACTCAATCGAGTTCTAAAACTGAGAGAAAGAGAGAGAGAGAGAGAGAGAGAGAGAGAGAGAGAGAGAGAGATGGATTGTATTGAACTTTGATCACAAATATATTGATTACAAAGGCTGAGACTCAGGGCGACTTAGTTACATAGGAGGGGGAAGTTTTGGGGTGAAAGTTAGTATAACTAATTACTGGACTACTCAATATCCCAACACATATCCAGCTCACTATTAGGAATAAAGGAGAAGGTTTCAGCAATTGATTCACAAGAAAACGAAGGAACAGACAGCCCAAAAATGTAAGACTTGGCAATAGTAAATATGATAACAGAGCATGAGGTTTGACAGCATAAGAGCTGAAAAAAAAATTTGGAGGGGGGAGTGTTGGGAATAAAATAGACCCGCAAAAATAATATTCACGGTATTAGTGATAAACGCGGAACACTAAATTATGGTTAAATCAGCAAGAATAAAATGCAGCAATAATGACACCAAGATGTTACGTGGAAACCCTTCTGAATAAGGGAAAAACCACGGCCAAGAGGAGCAGCTGATATCACTATAGTAAGGAATTTTACACTGTGTAGTCACGAGTATAAATACTCAAAAGACCACTACACACTCAAAAGAAATAAACACTCCTTTGATTTTTCCCACCTCACTACAATATAACTCACACTCTATTTTTCTTCACAGACTATTTTCTTACAGTCTATGGAATACCTCACTTTGCTCTCACTCAGATGTATTGTCTGAGATTTTGGTGTGTATAGCAAATGATCTTGGTATATTACAAATGAACCATAAGCTGCCTATTTATAGGAATGAATTTCCTATGATGAGGTAAGCGCTTACGTCACGACTATGATGAGGTAAGCGCTTACATCACGAAAATGTGAACAAAAGAATTGACTTGTTGGCCAATTCCACAATTGCTACAAATGTGATTTTGTCAAAGGAAGAAAAATCTTTCTTCCTTAAAATATGGGATAGGGGACTGGACCCCATAGGGAGGAGTGACTAATTTGGATTCACAATGTCTAAACCCACTGAAAGAGGTAAAGCGCACTTAAACAAAATGCTCTTTTCTAAACCTACTAAGGAGTAAAACATTCTTTAATAAAAGTTATCTCTTTTGAAAGTTCGAACGTGAACTTCCCTTTGAGCTAGGGGAGAGGGGAGTGAAATGAAATTGAAGTGTATCACAAGTCTACAAAGTACTATCGTGGACTTTATAGCTCAGAGTTTAGGAGAAGAGGAGAGTCAATACTTCCACTAGACTTCCCCGTATTGCAAGTTTAATCATAAGAATGTACGCTTATGACAACAAATATAATTTGCCTCAATTACATATTAATAGGGATTAGGTCCCAATTACATATCCCCTGCATTCATTCTGTGCTATTTGAATCCCATTTCATTCAACAGTTTACAGTAACCATTGTAAGCTAGGCAACCAAAGAGAACTGCAAATGAAGGCAATACTCTATAAATTCATAACCTTTTAGTATGTAGTTGTTTCCAACTTATTACAAGAATAATGTATCTGCACTATCTTTCAAACATTATTCAATACAAACATGTAGAAGAATCATTATTTGTGCTATCCATGGCTCTTAAACCAAGCTACGAAATATCAAGATTATCTTACTAGCTACTTGTTATAATTTTCATCCATCCAGAGGACCATACCATATCTACTAAAATGATTTCCTCAGAGCAGCATGAGCCAGCACCAAGAAGGCAGTTCAACTCTACCAGGTATTATCGTAGCATCCCATTCCACTTTCCAAGCATATATCCATATATATCCATTTAATCATTAGCCTGTATTTTCAAAGGAATCCGGTATTTCCAGAGGAGAAGACAATGTTGACACACAGTTGAACTATTACAGAGTTTTCACATTAGATAGCTAAATTATGCCGGTGTTTACAACAAAATCACCAATTATCAAACACAGATTTATACCTTATGCTGCTTGTATTTGTCCCTCACAGCAGCCCAAGTGCTTCCTCTTCTATTTAATTGCAAGTCATGTATGATAAGAATACAATCATTAAGATCTGCTGCTGTCTATCCTGAGCAACGTTGAAGGTCCAAACTCTGTAAAATGAATAGAGCCAATTCATCCCTTCTATATGTCAATGAACATACATACTGTAGTAAATACAGAAACAAAATCCTCACCCAAGGATGTGACTTTGGCTGTAATGTGAACCTTGACGAGAATCTCACAGCAGCAGCTACCAAAGAAGGCAAGAATTTCACACAGTTGTAATCCAATAAACTTAACTCTGCTAGATAGTAGCCTAGAAACTCTAACTGCAAACCGGGGTTCTACAAAAAGTAAGGGAAAAAATTAAACAAGAAAACAGTTAACAGAAACAAAGTTGAATTGAAAATCATAATGTTCATGTCATATTTGCACTTACTTTGTTATCTTCTTGGGCAACCCTAATAAATCTTCTGAGAAATGTTTTGGTTGTTGAATTACCCATTTCAAATTTGAGAGATTGTAGCACACTAGCCTCCATCTTCACCACATCTTTCTTTGTATGTGTATTGGCTGTAATATAACAAAATCCTTGATATGTGGAGGCTTAATTTCCTCATACATCCTGCTTGTTGACTATATTATATTCACAACCAAAATTATTACAAAAAGCACATTGTCAGGGGGGATAAAACCAATTCTTGGCTCAGATACTTACGCAGCAATGAGCATTGAAGAAACACCCAAAAGCTGAAGTCTTTGCCTAGGGATGACATTCACGGATAAGAATCAGTCGATATAGGAAACATCATTGAAATTTCAAAATCCTCCAACTGTAGCCAGAACGACCCAAACTGTTACACAGCAGAGGGAAGTGTCTCACCAGTCCAGCTGATAAAATTTTGCGGCTTCCTTTACTTTCACTTGAATTTTATGTCAACCTCAGACTTAAAAAAATGTATTAACTAATAGCTTCCTGTTGGCAATGAAGTTGCTTAAGAATCATTTGTCTGAAAGCATAAATTGGTAAACCATCATCAAGCCTTCTACATTCTCTCTTCATCAAATAATGAATTCTACTCTAATCAACTCTTCCTCAAAACTTAAAACTCTAAAACCCTCATTCTCCAAACCCTCCAAATGATGAATAATACATTTAATCTCATTCTTGAATTCAGTAATCCTCAATGGTATGAAATCCTTCTCTGCTTCAGTACCTTTTTTTTCAACAAACTAAAAATTCCATTAATCTCACCCATCA
The DNA here is from genome assembly GCF_019175385.1 of Lycium barbarum. Classification (NCBI taxonomy): domain Eukaryota; kingdom Viridiplantae; phylum Streptophyta; class Magnoliopsida; order Solanales; family Solanaceae; genus Lycium; species Lycium barbarum. The sequence continues at coordinate 121,969,272 of NC_083343.1, read as the reverse complement.
CATAACTCAACTTTTTATTCCATTTGTGCACTACAACTCTATCAAGTAACCCATTCAAAATTACTTTAGAAAAATACCCTTTAACCTACCATTCAACTCTTCTTTATCAAATGATACCTCAATATTTGCTTTAACACTTTGATATTGAGTATACTCCATGGGTTAAAGAAAATATTGAGGGGTCATCCGATAAAGCAGAGTTGAATGGTAGGTTAGAGGGTATTTTTCTGAAGTTGGGTTACTTGGGGTTTTAGTGCAAAAAAGGAATAAAAAGTTGAGTTCTGTGAGGGTTGGAGTTTATGGGGAGCTGTTGAAGGGAAAAAAGGGTATTGAAGTGGACAAGGATTTGATAGATTTGAGGATTAATGAATTCAAGAATGGGATTAAATGTATTAATCATTATTTTGAGGGTTTGGAGAACGAGGGTTTAAGAGTTTTTAGTTTTGGTGAAAAGATTGATTGGAGTAAAATTCATTATTTGATGAAGAGAGAATATAGAAGACTTGATGATGGCTTACCGATTAATGCTTTCAGACAAATGATTCTTAAGCAAATTTATTATCAACAGGAAGCTATTACTTTCTATATTTTTTTAATGTCTGAGGCTCACATAAAATTTCAGTAAAAGCAAAGGAAAACGCAAAATTTTATCAATTGAACTTGCCTATGAAGAGGCACTTCCCTCTGCTATGTAACAGTATGTGTTTGAAATAAGTTTGTATTCCTCTGCAACTCCCACCAGCCTGTCCACCAAAACTCCTCTCATGTTTGCACTCACATCCTTCTGAATTTTCTCAAGGTAATCAGGCAATGATCTTCTCTTTTCACTCTGATTTGATAAACCATAGAGTTAGTCAAAAGCTCAAAATCCCAGATACCAGTAACTTGTTAAAGTATTGCACACAAACACAGACAATTTTACATGGCCGGAAATCAAGATTTGATCATTCAATGATATTAACCACAACTCACTTGCCAAAATTCATTAGTGTTCCATTTGCAAAATCATCCCTAAGAAACAAAATCAGGATCTACGAGGTAAGACCCAATTAAACATTTGACGTCTTAATTACTTTTAGATAAAAGTCGCATTTCTAAAAATAAATGAAATGCAAAAGCACTTGATCATTGAGATCTATATGATTAAAATTAAGATTGTTAGGTCCAAGATTTCACTTATTAATTTTGATGATAACAAAACAAACCAACACAATTATTACTTAAAGAACATTTACTTGTGGTAAATTTATTTTGATACAGGTTTATTGATGAAGAAGAATTTGGTCAAGATCTACTACTTTATGGAAAGAAGATACTATATGGAAGAGATGTACGGGACCTACTACACAGTCAAGAAAGGAATTATTTACTAATATTTGATTTTTATGAAATGCAATATTCTGCGGAGAACCCAAAAGCAAAGAGGAAGCACCAAAGATTGACTTATATTTTTATAACGAGTGAAAACTTCTTGTAGTATTTGATTCGTAAATACTAGTAAGTAGACTTACGGGTTTCTCCTCAATGGACGCGGATTTGCAGCAACCACGACTCGCATCAGGTCGGAAATCCTCACAAGGTGGATGAATCCCCATGTTTCCACAACCTTGATATCCCTTCAGATGCAGATATGAATATTATGTGTAAACTCTAGTCCTCTCTATATGATGGATTAACTTTTCTTAAACGCTCATAATAGTGTTTATATAGGGGATAGCTCTAGGGTTTAACGTCGATGTTATACCCCATTTTAACCAAAGTCAAAATAGTTTACAACATCCCGGTAATTCCGGGGTTATTTAAAGTTAGAAGTCGCCACCTAATTATTTACGGTGAATTAGGGCACCTAAGATTAATTAAAGTAATTATCTAAAGTTGATTTTATTTTAAAGTCTACGAAACCAAAAGATTCTAGGTAAGGGTTCAATTAGTCTAAAGGGAAGGTATTAGGCACCCTTTAAGACCCATTAACAATGGTTAACCGACCGGACTTATGATTAGTTAGGCTAAGTGTAAATATAGTATTATAGAAAAGAACGTAGCTTTGTAAATGTGGCTAAAGTTATAGATAGACCTGTAAGAATGTTATTTAAAAGAGGACTTGTAGAAAAAATAATAATTATTTTTATAAAAGAAGATTCTGAATGCTATTTAAAAGTAAGACTTACAAAAGACTATTAGTTCAATATAGACTATGTAAAGATTGTTTTAGCAAATATATGTTTCAAGCGTTAAAAAAAAGCTAAAGTGAAGAAGTTATCCACAGAACTAGCTTGCCTTTTTATTTCTCAAAATAAGCTAACATTAGTGTATGATTTGTGATGTTTTGAAAATCCTAAGATGGTAAGAATGAAAAATGATGCCTTTAACCCAAGAATGTGTAGGCATGCTATTTGAAAATCAATTACTCCAAATAAACGTTATAGATACTATAAATAGTTTAGAACATAAATAGAAGAGAATGTAATTTGTGGAATTAACTACCCATTACCCCTTAATGTCACTAAGGTTCATCTAAATTAACAAACAACATGTTAGTCATACAATACACATTAAATGCGCACAAAATAAAATAGAGGAGTAGATGTAATGTAAACGGGCTCAGCCCATTTAGGAAGGCTGCTGTGATCTGTTGACTGTTGGGCTTCGGCCCAGCATCCTTAATATGTTGCCGCGAACTGTTCATCGCCTATTGGGCTTCGGCCCAGATTTTTTATTTCCCTGTTTAGCTGCGGATTGGCTGCTACTGTATGGAGCTAACTCGAGAGGAAGATTCCGTTGGGCTTTGGCCCCAACGCCGAATGCGGGAGATGACAAGTCGCTTGGACTCGTATGCGATAGTTATGCATAAAAACAAAAGAAAAGGATTAGTATACGATCAATGAATAATGTTAAATATACGAAATAAACATACTTTGCAATGTATAAGCAAGGCAGCCTTTAGACATAGGCAAAAAGCAGTATATGACTACTAAAAATGAGACAGACCAGGAAAACAGTACATAGGCAGAATACAAATGAGCAGATGAGCAGACCTTGAAATCCCCTTTTGAACAAATGATACAGACATGCATTACACACAATTGATTTAAGACAATTTTCCAGTAAAAGAACAGACAGGTTTACATAGGTGTTGCATGGTATATTTCGATCACATTTTAACCAAAATAAGTCCCCCAACATGTGCAAGTTCCTCAGATTATCCAATGAAGTTCATAGATACCATGTTTTGTATTGAAAGAAAAGACAAACTCTAAAACCCTCCATCTACATTCTAAGACCCAGAATTCCGGACTAGTTAGCAAGATTTATAGCACATACTGCCCAGCCCCAAAACAGAGTCACACAGAGGTCTTGGTAAAGTACTATGTAATGACTAAATGCATGTGAAGAGTTATTTCAGATGAGGTATTGTGCAAATAGGCAAATAGGCAAGTGTTCAAAATCTGATCCTTATATGAAAGTTTAGACTACTTTACACATTCAGGGTCATCATACTATTAGATGATGCATATTTTGAAAGAACAAATCCTGCAGACTAATGCAGAACCAAAAAAACAGTGATATTGCCTAAAAATACTTTTCAAGCAGATAGGGATCTGATGCTGAGAGGGATTAATCACACCTAAGCATAAGTAAATTACTAATTATTGCAAATTTGGCATAGTTTGAGGCAGACCCACCAAGTTCCATGTACACAGTTCTGAAACTTCGCTTAACACATTCATGTAACCAGTGGAACTTCATCAATCTAATAGCCATACAATAGGTATCTTATAGGATGTCATGTTGGTCTAAGCTACTTTCATCTCACAACCCTTTAAAACATATGTGATCTTAACACTAATCTAAAACATGCTTGTGTAGTAAACTGTGATTAGTATGTTGACAGAACATTCACAGCACATCCATGGGCAACCAAACAACAGACTTAACTAACAACGAAGTAGACATGGAAAAACATAGAGAGCTAGCAGACAAATGGAATACAAGTTTGGCCAAGTTTAGACTAATTTTTAAAAGGAAAGTGATGCATTATGAATTCAGGTACAGTTTGAAATAAAACAGATATGAATCATGGAGAGGAGGCAGCAGGGGAGAGCCACATTGCGCAAAAAGATCAGTCCATCATAGTCTAAATTAGGCTCTCAGAATAAACACACCAAACTTGAACATTGTTTTCTAATCCTTTTTATATGTGCTAGATTCCTTCAACAAGCTCAACAAACACAGAAGAGAACTATCATGAGCGAATTTTAAAGAGTGTTGTATCATGAAGAGTTGGAAATTAACAATGCACACTTAATCACAGATTCAACGCGATACTAGACAGACCAAAGCAACACATAAACTGACACCTTAACCTCATGCTCAGGTCACGATATCAAACTAATACTTGTTAGACACTTAAACATAACAGACAGGACTGAATTAAACTTTCAGTGATTTAATGCAGTCTCAGGATTTGATTGGTACAAAACATATGCAGTAGCAATCCTCTAAATCACAGAAGAACAAACAACCAATACTCACTGCCACTGTCTCATATTAGCATTAATCAAAACAGAAAACTTAAACTTACGGATGAAAGACAATTATGGAGATGGTTCAGTGCCGATCTGTTTTAATCACATACACAATATACCTAAGATATACACTGCACGGTGTGTATATCAGATCTATATCGAATGTATACCTTCTTCTTACCTTGATGACCCGCTATATATCCTATGTATATTCGGCTCTAAATAGGTTCTAAGTCCTGGAAATTTAGTCTAAACATCCCAACTACAGTATACGTCCTTTAAATTCATTTTTAGCAGTTATCATCCTATCCTAACAGCTCCCAAACATCAATCAAATAACATGACGACAAAGAAACTACATAACTACTAAAATATAGCAGAATAAGCTAAATTTTTTAACTAAAACAGAAACTAGAGACTATAAGCAATAAACGTATCGATGTTTACCTTTTTTGTGTGCAATGAACTGAGGCGTTCGGGGTCTCGGATTTATGCTCGAACTCGAACGAACCCAAACCCGATTAAAGTAACTAAAGTTTCAAAATGGAAAAAAAATGAAAACAGGGTAATTGTTGGTCGCGGCTAAAGTTCACCGGAAAAGGAAAAATCACGTTTGGAAGATGGTCTGTATCCCTCCAAAATACCGAATGATTCCACCCCCCTTTCAACTGAATAATTGTTCTTCATTTATAGAGTGAGGAGAGAGAGGAGCGTATGAGAGAGAGGAGCGGGGACAGAGGAGACAGAAGCGTAGGGGACAGTGGTGAGTGGAGGAGAGCGGGGGGAGCGTGGGAGACAGAGGGAAGTGGATGACGATGAAAGGGAAAGAGGAGCGGAAGAGAGAGAGTGAGGGGTGAAAGAGAGAGGGATGAACGGCGGTGAGTGGGTTGAAGAAAGAGAGAGGAAGATAGGGAATAGGGTAAAAGAATAAGGGAATTGGGCCGGTCGGGTCGGGTAATGGAGTTGGGCTGGACCGGATAAAAATTAAAACATGGGCTGCTCATTTTGAGTTGGGCTGGCCGAATTTAAAATGATGGCCTTTTCTCCTTCAATTTAATTATCCCCGGGCTTCTAATTTAATAACTAGTAACTAGTACAACATATTCTGTGAAGACAAATAGTAATTAGTATGTACAAAGTAAAATTAATTTAACGAGTACAAACCCGAAAATGAAACGATGACTAACCATTTAAAATTTGTGATAAAGTAATACTAGTAATATTGATAGTAAAGTAGTGAAAATGAAAGTACTGATATTAATAGTAGTAGCAGTAAAAAATAATAGTGAAAATAAAGTGTTTAGCTCGTCAATGAATTTAGAAGCCCGAGTAAATAAATTGAAATAAAGGAGGGACAAAATTGGGTGTCAACAGTCGAGGAACGCTTAATGGGCTTATGGGCCATCTAAGACCGCTTATGGGGCCGACCCAATAATATTTTCTAACACTTCTATTGAAGCTATTAAGGAAAGAAGATCCATAATGGAGGCTTTCAAAGTTAATAAATGGGTTGGATTGAATCTCTGGAATATATTCTATGTGGAAGGAAAGCACTAAAAGGAATCAATCAATTATGGAATCAAGGAAGGATTCATTTTGAAAAGCACAAAGTTCCAATAGTAAGATCCCTACATGCTAAGGAAGCTTGCATGATAGGAAGATTTCTACTTACAACAATCAAGGAAAATTGAAGATATGTGCTGGAAAGAATAATAGACCAAGAAGATTGTGCATCCACGAAGCAAACAAGGAAATACTACAAATTAAGGAGTGATGAAAGATTTTTACAAGACTACACCTGGAAAGTCACATCAAATAAGGAAGACTCATATATTGTCCAAGTTCAAGTGAAGGCTACAAAGTATGACCAGGTTCATATACTAATGAAGAGTTCGCTGGAATATCAAGAATTAGAAGGAAGGATCATTAATGTTTCAAGTACCATGAATCTGCTACAACAAGGAAGGACATTTAGTGAGAGATTCAAGGAACTTTGACTACACACTTAGATATCAGAAAAGATGAGAAGCTCTCCACGGTCAAGGAATCAAGAAGAGATATCTCTCCAAAATTTAAGGAAGCAGGATTACAATAAAGATTGAGGAACAATCTGAGAAATTCCCTTGGGTTATGCAATCACCAAAACAAGTTGAAAGGCTATAAATACGAGCTCTTAAAAGAAGAAAAGCATGTAGACACACATACTTTTGTCTCAACCATCCTCAAGTTCTTCGTTCTACTTTTAGCAAGCATACTAATCCTAGTGATTTCCTGTGTACTCAAAAAAGAAGAGAGACAAAATATTGTGTATTGAGAAGTTGCGTCATTGTTCGTTTTTGTTTTGTTTTGTTTTTTTTTTTTTTTGGTGAGCGAGTGAAAACCAAAAAGTCGTTGGTGAGCATGTCAAAATCAACCCTTGTTCGTTATTGGTGAGCGAGTAAAAACCAACCTTGTATACATTGGTGCTAAACGTTGGTGAGCGAGTTGTACTCAACTCAAATTACAAAGAGCTTAAAGAGATAACCTCCTTGCAGGGGCGGAGCTACAGCCGAGTAAGGGTGTACAACTGAACACCCTTCGCGGGAAAATTAGACCGTGCATATGGGTAAAATATTCTCTAATTTGTTGACATATAGACAAATGAACACTTTTTGACACAATTGAGAGAGACAGTACAGCACTAAGGGTGTTCACTTGAAGCAATGGAGGTCTACGGTTAGATTCCTGCTCGTGGCATAACTTTATGTAGTCATTTTTATGAAAAAATTATTAAAAACAATACTTGACAAAGCTGACACCTGCGGGGCCAGATTCTAGTAGCAGTGCATATTTACTCTCTTCCTTAGATCCTACCAATTCTTCTTTAATTTTGCAGCCATTAACATAAGATTTTCTACCTTTTTGTTATATTAATTACATGTCTATAAAACTAACTAAGAAATGTATCATCTAAAATACTGCACATCAAGTAAAAATGTTCATATTCTTCTACTCGTTTCTACTTTTTCAGTAGAAATCAATCAAAATAAAAGAAAAAAAATTAGAGACTTTCTTTCATTTCAACTATTATAAAATTAGAGACTTTCTTTCATTTCAACTATTATTTCTTTTTCTTTTTTCATATTATCTGTAGATTGTTTTGGACTATGACTTTTTATTTTACTGTACCAATTTAGAGAAGTAGTTACTAATTTTCTTTTTATGTTGCATGATTATTCTTTCATTCTTCTTTTTTTTTTTTTAATTATTTCTTTACATTAGTTTTGATGTGTGCCATTCTTTATATAATTCAATTTAGTGGCTAAAATTGTTTTTATTGACTTTTCTATGTTATTTTTGATTTATACAATTGATAGTTTCATAATTATAAGTTTCAATATGATTTAGTTAAATGATATAAAATTTGATTTTAAATTTTGGGTGCACCCATGCATCAGTGAAAAAATGTTTTCTGCACCCGCTCAGCTAAAAAAATTATTTCACTCCTTTAAAATTTGAACATCCTTGACAAAATTTCTGGCTCCGCCACAGCCTCCAAAGAATAATCAATTAAAATTTTAACACTCCCCCGTCCCCCATCTTGTGCCTTCAAAGATTTTAGTTAAGTGGAAACAAATGAAGCCTAAGACAACATCCAAAATTTATTGAAAGGAGTAAAAGACTAACCTCCATCAACATCAAATTCCTTCTCCTTTTCAATAACAGACCTTTTCACCTTCCTTTTAGTTGTCTGCTTACATTTGGGTCTCAGAGGCAAAGAATCAAACACATTGTCATCAATCTGATTGAAACCCACATTAGAAAAATCTTGAATGTCACCCAATACAACTCTTTTATTGTTTTGGGCGTATGGTTTTTGAGTTTAAGATTTGGGAATTGTTGTTTAAGGTCTCATGTCTTGTCGGGGCATTTTTTTCAGATTGAATTTTTAAAAGTTTTGTTTTGGGATTCCCTCCACATATAAATCACACCCACATTGTCGAGAAGATAATTAAAATGGTCCTTAATATATGAAGGTTGGACTATTTTGGTCCTTCATATATATATACCACTTAAACAAAACTAATCCTTAATGAATACAGAAAGTGGTTATTTTAGTCCTAGAAAGCTAAAAATAACTTTGCAAAGTTAAAATTCTACATATACCAATTGGAAAAGGACCGAATTATTCTTTAACTATCGAAAATAGAGCATTTTTTGCCCTATGTTATCTTTTAGTATCACAATACCCTTGTCATCTAAAAATCGGACCACTTCTACTCTTATTCGTATGGGTGTCAACGGTACGGTTCAAGCGGTTATTTTATAAAATTTATACCATATCAATTTTTTGATTATTTTATTCTGTATAACCAAAATTAGATTTTTTGAAACTGTCGCATAATCTCGATTTCTCTTCGGTATCGCTACGGTTCAGTTAATTTTCGGTATTTTTTGTTAAATAATATGTAAAAGTGACTAGGAAAAATTAGAACAAGCTACTATGTATACACTTGTAGGACTTTGACAAAAACTTTCTAGACATTTTTACTGTTAAAAGGTGATGAATCAAGTTAACATGAAGGACAACAAGAATAGAGATTCATTCCACTATTTTACGGTAGTATAAAACAATATTAAGCAAAAACAAAAAATATATAATTTAGATGACACGAAAGGGAAGAAATTAATCAAGATGGAACTCAAGAACTGAGTCTACTAAGATTAATTAGTACCCAATAAAAGAAATTTAAGTCATATGAAAGGAAATATATCTAATAACTTGAAGCTTGCTAGCTAACCAAGATCGTTGAAAGACCTTATAGCTTATTAGTACTACTCGAGATGCTAGAACTAACTTTGTTTTGATAAGAATACAATAGTATAATAGGTTTCAGTGTTAGGATTTTAAACTTGGGTGTTAATTATGTTGCTGGCTTGTAATCGTTTCCATCACCCCGGATTTAAAGCAAAAAATTTAATGTTTTATTACTTCTAAACTTAATATATAAAATATATTTTAAACATATATTATTCGGTGCCATTGGATATATTTTCGGTTAATTTTTATAAAATTAAAAACCTATATAATTCTTCGGTACGGTTATATATTTATATAAAAACCGTGGTTTTGTTAAAAGAAATCTAAAAATCGGTTCGGTTCGGTTCGATCAGTTAAGTTGGTTTTTAAAACTCCATTGACACCCCTACTTATTCGTTAATAGCCGAATCTTAAATCCTAATGCTCGTCAAATTAGATTAATTAGTAGTGAAGGGTAATTTTCGCCCATTTCCGAAATTTTAATCCTCCTTTTTGAAAATTCACGTGTTTATTCAATTTGTCTTTCTCTCTTTTCTCCTTCTCTCCAACCTCCCCCCCCCCCCCCCCAAACCTCTCACACACCCCACAAAACCCAAATAAGAATCTCCATTGATAATCGTCATTTCTGCCAAAAATTCCACAAATTACTTCATCTACGACGAACTTCAATGTTCATTTTCGCAAAAAAAATAATCCATCCTTGAACATGATTCTTCGATGAAAATCAAAGTCCCAGAGCTCAAACATGTTTTGCAATCCATCAAATCTCAAATTCCTTTAAAAGCTTCTCTTACCATATTCCTTTTAGGGTTTTCTCGGTTATAGACTGTGAAACATAAATAATCTAATTGAAAACCCGACATGACTTTAGGATCGTGGAACTTAATGATTTTCACAAGGCATATTATAACATTATTTCAATTAAGAAAACATACCTGAATCTATATGTTTTCTTGAATTTCTTGAATTACCTTCAGCGGAAGTGATTAAACTTTCAGAGAAACTGATTTATCTCTTTTGCACTGCGCCTTTCTCATGTTATTTGACGGGAATAACTGTGAATTACAATTGAGAGAGAACCAGTTTCTTAAGGCTACTCTATACTCCAACTAGTGTATTTGACCGCGCTTCGCGCGGTTATTTCGTGGAAAAATATCCATGGATTTATGCTATAGTTTCTTAGTTAAATTTAATTTGAGAGATAAAGAAGAACGATAAAAATTATTCATATCAGCTATAAAAATCTCTGTTAGGTAATAACAATTTAGGCAAGTAAAATAGTGAAAGAAAAAAAATACTGTACAAAATTTGTTAGCTACGTCCTTTTGTATTCACAAAGTTCTAAATTTCTAAAAGCTCAATTTCTTCTCATACATTAATAGTGTATCACCATTCCTAACCCACAACACTGAATAGAAGGGAAAAAATAAAAAAATAAAATTGAGAAAAAATAGACCACTAAATATTTACATGAGTTTAGAAAGTTAAAATCTTTGGTCCCGACACCTCAAAGTCTCCACCTGTCTACTCAACACAGTGCTTTCTTTCTCATTTGCTTTCTTTCTCATTTAACTCAATTATAATTAGATATTTTTTATACATAAAAAGAGTTAGATTTAAATTTTATTTTTCTATTAATATTTTACATTAGTTTCTTCTCATTTTAGAAGATAAATTACAAATAAATTTATTTTATTAATCTACTAATGTTAGAATTCATTTAGATGCTTTTAAAAACGTTAGAATCTCACAAAATGGATTTAAAGTAAATAATACCGACACAAACAAATATTGCTAGATAATTGTACAATGTAGATTTTTCATAAAATTGAACTATCAACTATGATTACGAATAGGGTATAAAAGGTCAGAAAATGCATGATAATAATATATTTTAGATTCTTCGTATATCACTCACTCCACACTTTTAATGACAAACAAAAAGTAATATTTTTCTCCACAAGACACAACAAAATTAACCAAAATTCACAGCAAGGAATCATTCAAAAAAAAAAAAAACCTTATGTATTTAGGTATAAAAGAAAATTAATAAAAACAAATGATAAAATATAAATTAATTGACCTTCGTTCCTTCAAAAGTTCTCCTCTTATATATGGTTTAGAAAGAAAAATAATAAAAATATAAAATTAATTGACTTCATACCTTTTTCACGTGAAATCAATTCCGTAAGCAAAGACACTTTTTTCATCCATCAAAACTTCATTCAAAAGATAACGATGGATCAATTACCATTCATTATGATAGACTTTAAAGATTCTCTAAATTACCATTCATTATGATAGACTTTAAAGATTCTCTAAATCACAATTGTTTCAGAAAATGTCAATTATAAACGACTTAACAATATCCTCTTAAGGAAAATAATCCAAATACAACAAATACACGCATTATCAACCTGCAAATAAAGAAAAATACACCATAATTAGTTAAATTAAAAAAGGAGAACAAAAACATCATAAGTGTCTAACCCGCTAAGCACAATTCAAGTAGTTATAAGCAGATAAAGAACTCAAATCTAGTTGAAAAGCATAATATTTTCAATTAGAAATATCAATGAAAGTAGAAAAAATTAATATTAGAAATAAGTTATAACAATCGGCACTACAATTTTCAGCATCTTCAACTGTAAAGGTCTTAAACATACATTACAATAATTCAAATTCATGAACCAAACCTGTAAGCAAAGACTCTTTTTTTTTCATCAATCAAAACTTCATTCAAAAAATAATGATCTGTCAATTACCACCTATTATGGTACTCTTTAAGGGTTTTCTAAATCGCAATTGCTTCAGAAAATGTCAATTACAAAAGACTTAACAATATCCTCTTAAATAAAATAATACAAATACACACATTAATCAACATGCAAGAAAAAAACACAACCATAATTAGTGAAATTAAATAAAGGAGAAGAAAACATAACAGATTTGTAACTCGATAAGCACAATTCAAGCAATTGAAGACGAAAAAGACTTCAAATACAGTTCAATAGCATAGTATTTTCAATTAAGAATATCAATGGAAGTAGAAAATACTTAATATTAAATATAAATAATAACTATTGACTTTCAGCATTTTCAATTGAAGTGGTCTTAAACATACATTAAAAAAATTCAAAATTCATGAACCATATGACAGAAGAAGAAAAAAATACCTGGATCAGCTGTGAAGTAGTTGAAGAAGGCTAGATTTTTGAAGTAGAAATAGATATGAAATTAAGATGGAAGAAAGAGGGATGGTAGGAGAAGAAATAATTAGCCGTAATGAGGAGAGGAATAATTAGTAGTAATTGAGGGATGTTAATTATGATGTTACTCGAGAGGTGGAGAATGGATATGACAAAGTTACGTATGATAAATTTTTGCATCATCAATTGATTATGGGACATTTAAAACACACTAATTATAGTGCAACGTTAAAACCCACTAATGAATTTGTGGGTAGGCAAATGGGCTGCATTAGTATTTATTTAATAGAGACTTTTATGGCATTTTGTTTCTTCAATTTGTTCAGAATTGAGGGAAGGCAAACGGAAGCCATATAATGTTAAAGAGGAATGTGTTAAAATGAGAATTAAATGAGGGACATTTAAGTTTTACAGCATAATAAAGAGAGTTAAAAAGATGGATTTTATTTTTTTTAACATACCACGTTTAACATAATTAAGAGAGTCAAAATGAGTGAATTTTAAGTTTCTTAAACATAGCCCATAAATGGGAAATAATAGGGAAAATGCCAAAAAAAAAGGAGAAAAAAATAAATGTGTTTCTTGGTCATAGAGAGGTGCCACATAGGATTGTCTATGCCTAATTTTATATTATATATTGATTGATATTGATTGATTGATTACACATAGAGTAGATGTATTAACTAAGATACTCTTTTCTTGATGTGTATTAATACGCTTTTTATAGGAGGCGGATCACTGCGCAAGCACGACATAACATGACACGTGTCGCACATGCAGAGCTTCTTTTATGGATGTGCGACAAGTGTCAAAGGGCAAAAAGGAGGCGGATCACTGCACAAGCACGACATAACATGACACGTGTCGCACATGCAGAGTTTCTTTTATGCATGTGCGACAAGTGTCAAAAGGCTAATGACACTTTACCATGCATGCTTGACAACTTGTCAACCATGCAGACTCTTTATGCGTGCGACAAGCGTCAATCATGCCAACTAACAATATCGGGCATGTGCGACATCTATCACCCCTGCGTGGCACGTATCGTGCTTACTCATCACATGTGCTGACACGTGTCACGCATATTGATACGCGTTACATTTCTTAGCCACTTTATCGTGCATTAACACCTCCGAATAATAAAATAGTCACTTAATTCTCCACTTTTCATTAAAGTGGGAAGTTACTTAATTGCCTTAAAAATTAACCCATAAATTTTAACCAATATTCGTTAATTGTCCCTTTTATTTATTAAACCAAAATTAATCACGTGGGACATTTATCTAACAATTCCTTCATATTCCATCACCATCCAAGTATAGATTTGAGGTTCAAAATCAAGTCCTCACAATCAAATGATACATTATATGGAGAATTACTTACCATTTTGATTTCTCTCCATAATTACCTATTGATATTCCAATTTCTTCAACTATCCTGACTGAATCTCACCTAATTTTTTTGAGAAAAATGAAAAAATCCCGAGGGGGGGGGGGGGGGGGGGGAGGCAGCTATACTTGGAGAAATATAAGGAACATGTATTACACGTGTAAAATCTGAGAAACCATAATGGCTAATCCAAGAATCTAGCCGCTAACTAATAACCATATCTTCACAAATAGTAGTCCATTTCAATCATCCAAACTTTTCCCGAAGCTGAACCAGTTTTTTCCATATTCCATTTTAAGTGGGTTTAAATTTTCTGCCGCAATATTGCTATGATGTATTGGAAAACTTGGTTCTTAGTTCTTCGAGGTGATATATTGTTAAAGGGTGGTGGAATAGTACAATGGAAGAGAGGGGGATAAAAGAGAAAAAGAAAAAATAATAAAGTGAATTTTGAAGGAGGAGGATTAAAATTTTGAAAAAGTGCCAACATTACCCTTCAATTATATCAATTAATCTACTTAGACAAGGATTATGACTGTAGAGCTATCAAACCTAGCCCTTTATTTAAGCAGGGTTGGACTAAAATTTCTTTGGCCCATTTAGAAGTGAGGCTCAATAGCCCAGTCTCTATCGGCCCGCCGGCCTCAAGGGTTAGGCTGAGGCTAGCCATTGAGGCCAAAAAAGAATAATAAAATAAATTAATTTTAAAAACAACAACAACAACAACAACAGCCCAGTGAAATCCCACATCTTGGGGTCTGGGGAGGGTATAATGTACGCAGACCTTACTCCTACCAAGGTAGGATGGCTGTTTCCGAGAGACCCTCGGCTCAATAGAAGCATAAAAAGGGGGTCAGATAAGGTTAAAAGATTTAAAACGATATTGCAATGAAATAATGCAAGCGACACAGTAAAACAGGATAATCAAGGAATTCAAAGCGATATGGAAATGCAAATCACGAAAGCGGCACAGATAAAATAGAGTAATCAAAGTACAGAAAGTAGCAAATAATAACATAAATCAAAGCACAAGAAATTATAATGCGCTAATGCGCCTACTAATAAGGAAAGATAACGAGACTTATATACTAGCCTTCTACCCTAATGTGGGTCCTCCACACCTTCCTATCTAAGGTCATGTCCTCGGTAAGCTGTAACTGCGTCATGTCCTGTCTAATCACCTCTCCCCAATATTTCTTTGGCCTACCCCTACCTCTTCTGAAACCATCCATGGCTAACCTCTCACACCTCCGCACTGGGGCATCTATGTCTCTCCTCTTCACATGCCCAAACCATCTCAGTCGCATTTCCCGCATCTTGTCTTCCACCGAGGCCACTCCCACCTTATCCCGAATAGCCTCATTTCTAATCCTGTCGCTCCTAGTGTGCCCACACATCCATCTCAACATTCTCATCTCGGCAACTTTCATCTTTTGAACGTGAGAGATCTTAACTGGCCAACACTCCGCCCCATACAACATAGCCGGTCTAACCACCACTCTGTAGAACTTGCCCTTCAGTTGTGGTGGCACCTTCTTGTCACATAGCACTCCTGAAGCTAGCCTTCATTTCATCCACCCTACCCCAATACGATGTGTGACATCATCGTCAATCTCCCCGCTGCCTTGCATGATAGACCCAAGGTACTTGAAACTACTTTTCTTTTGGATGGCCTGAGCACCAAGCCTAACTTCCACGCCAACCTCCTGGGGTGTCTCACTGAACTTACACTCTAAGTACTCTGTCTTGGTCCTACTCAGCTTAAATCCTTTAGACTCCAAGGTATGTCTCCAATCCTCCAGCTTAGCGTTAACTCCGCTACGAGTCTCATCGATCAGGACTATGTCGTCCGCGAAAAGCATACACCATGGCACCTCACCTTGAATTTGTCGTGTCAATCTATCCATCACCAAGGCAAATAAAAACGGACTAAGAGCTGATCCTTGATGCAACCCCATCACAACTGGAAAGTGCTCTGAGTCCCCTCCTACTGTCCTTACTCTAGTTTTGGCTTCCTCATACATGTCCTTGATCACCCTAATGTATGCTACAGGTACATCTTTAGCCTCCAAACATCTCCATAGGATTTCTCTTGGAACTTTATCGTAAGCCTTTTCTAGGTCGATGAATACCATATGCAAGTCCCTCTTCCTCTCCCTATACTGCTCCACCAGTCTCCTCACAAGATGAATGGCTTCTGTAGTTGAGCGTCCCGGCATAAATCCGAACTGGTTCTCTGAAATAGACACGCCTCTCCTCACCCTCATCTCCACCACTCTTTCCCACACTTTCATAGTATGGCTTAGTAGCTTGATACCTCTATAGTTTTCGCAACTCTGGACATCCCCCTTGTTTTTGTATAGAGGGATCATTACGCTCGACCTCCATTCTTCGGGCATCGTTGTCGTCTTAAAGATGACATTAAACAACCTAGTCAGCCACTCCAAACCTGCCGAGCTCGCGCTCTTCCAAAATTCCCCAGGGATCTCGTCAGGTCCGGTCGCTCTTCCCCTGCGCATCCTACGGACAGCACCCTTAACCTCCTCAACCTTAATACTCCTGCAATACCCAAAATCGTGACGCCTCCCTGTATGCTCCAAATCTCCCAACACGATGTCTCTCTCCCCTTCTTCATTCAAGAGTTTGTGAAAATATGACTGCCATCTCTGTTTAATGAGAGTCTCCTCTACCAATACTTTTCCATGCTCATCTTTAATGCACTTCACTTGATCCACATCGCGCGCCCTTCTCTCCCGCACCCTGGCTAGCCTGAACAATTTCCTATCCCCGCCTTTCTCTTCTAGTTCAGCATAGAGGCGTTCAAAAGCTGCCGTTTTTGCCGTCGAAACCGCCGACTTCGCCTCCTTCCTCGCTATCTTATAAAGTTCCCTATTCGTCCACATCTCCACCTCATCCTTGCTTTCTATCAGCTTCGCATACGCCATCTTCTTTGCTTCCACCTTCCCTTGCACTTCTCCATTCCACCACCAGTCCCCTCGATGCCGACCACGACTACCTGTCGAGACTCCCAACACTTCCCTTGCTACAACCCTAATACAACTAGCCGTCCTATCCCACATACTGGTCGCATCCCCACTACTATCCCAGGCCCCCATATCCTTCAATTTCTCTTCCATCTCCAGGGCACTAGCCGTGGTCAAACTCCCCCATCTGATCCTAGGTCGATCATCCCCGACCCTCTTCTTCCTCGTCATCTTAATCCCTAAATCCATCACCAAGAGCTTATGTCGGGTTGTAAGGTTGTCCCTCGGAATGACCTTACAATCTTTACACAAACCTTTATCATCCTTCCTAAGAAGTAAAAAATCTATCTGAGTCTTAGCCGCTGAACTACGGAAGGTTACCAAGTGCTCTTCCTTCTTTGGAAAACTCGAATTGGCTATCACCAACCCAAAAGCTCTTGCGAAATCCAAAAGTGAAACTCCTCCTCCATTTCTGTCCCCGAAGCCAAAGCCTCCATGCACATCATCATAACCTCCCGAAATAGACCCGATGTGCCCATTGAAATCCCCTCCCACGAAAAGTTTCTCAGTAGGCGGTATGCCTCCCACTAACTCGTCCAAATCCTCCCAAAAGCGCCTCTTCTCCTCCTCGCGTAAGCCCGTTTGCGGCGCATAAGCACTAATAATGTTCAAAGTGGTCCCTTCAACGATCACCTTAATCGACATCATCCTATCGTTGACTCTCCTAACCTCCACCACCTGATCCCTTAAATCACTATCTACTAAAATGCCTACCCCATTCCTATACTTCGATCTACCAGAGAACCAAAGCTTATACCCGTCTACCTCCTTAGCTTTAGGTCCTACCCATTTGGTCTCTTGGACACAAGCTATATTAATCTTCCTCCTCTTAAGGGTCTTAACTAGCTCTATGGACTTTCCCGTTAACGTCCCAATGTTCCAAGAACCTACTCTCAGTCTAGATGCTCCTTTAACCCACTTACTCCTCCTAACCCTCGTCCCCGTCCCCGTCCCACAAACGAGAACATGACCCTAGTCTACCATCAATATCCAAAGCCACGAAAACGCGTTTGAACTAATAAATTAGTCAAAGGTCTAAAGTCAGCAAATGTAGCTACAAATGTATGAACAAAGCATAGATATGAGAACCGGAGGTACCAACTCCAGTCGAAATGAACCTGTTCGCCGTCGGAAAATACTGTTCACGTCGGGGGTACTGTTCACGCGGAGTACTGTTCACGCCGGGGTACTGCTCACGTCGGGGGTACTGTTCACAGCGAAAAAACCAGAAAAGTTGCCGGAAAAATTCGCCGGCGACTGAGCAGCGGCTATCCGGCAGATAAAAAGGGAAAAAAGTAGAAGAGAAGAAGAAGAGGAGAAGAAAAAGGAAAAAGCGAAAGCAAAGTAAATGTAGCCGGAAAAGTCGCCGGCGTTACCTGGTCGCCGGTATTACCTGAATGTGATAGTGGCCGGAAAAGGATCTGAAATATCAGATATCAGATCTAATCTGATCTAAATCTCAGATCTAATGGTGAAGGGAAGAGGAGAGAGAGGAGAGAGAGGAGAGAGAGGAGAGAGAAAGTTAGAGAGAGGAGGGAGAAAGTGGAAAAAAAATGCTCATCAAGGTTTGATCGTGATCTATGAAGCTACGTCGCATGTTGTTTGCTAAATACTTCCATATGAAAAAAGTGTTAAGAGTAGCTTTAGCTATTCTATAAATTAATTTTAAAAACATATAAGTAAATTATACGAAAGATAAAAAGCAATGAAAAAAAAAATGTACTTACTAATAAGTAGTAGATTAGAAACTGGAGTAGTACTTTTTAGTCTTAGAAATTATATTATGTTTAATTTCTTTTGGATGTGATTTTAAGTAGTGATAAAAAATAATAAATCAGACTTTAAAAACCACCAATGCTTTTCAACTCTATAGCACCATTTCTCAATTACAACAATTGTCGATCTAACGTACCTTTTAATCAACCAACACACACTGAAAGTATCTTCCAAGTCATCCTAAATTGGGAAGACATTTAGAGAAAGAGCAATTCAATTATTCACAGCAGCAAAAACGCACAAATGCATGTATTTAATTGTAGTTAGATAGTGAAAGGAAGTCGAATAAAACTGATAATTGGGGAATATGAAGATGATGAAAACATAAACTCTTATACACATTAATGTACATTTATTATAGGGAAAGTCTTTAGTAAATGAGTGATACTCATCAGGATATAGAACGTGGGTATGGAATTGAACGTTAAATAATGAATGACATAAAGAAGGTGTATTTGATTGCTTCTTTTCAGATTTTTTGGACATCAACTAAGGAGGAAAATGCAAAAAAAATGAGAAAAAAACATACATAGAAACGGTGGTCATAAATATGTACCACATATTTTTTCCACGTAGGGGGTAGGGGAAGCGCAAATGGAAATGGGGTAGGGAATTCGAACCCTCACCAATAAAGTGAAAAATCCAGGTAGCCAACCAACTGAGCTACTAAGATCCCTACATAGATATCACCTTATTTATGCCTAGCTTTATAATATATATAGATATAGATCTAGATTAGCAAGCTACTTGAAAATAGATGTTACTTTTGCCTTAGTTTTCGTTTAGTAAGGTGTTAATAGACAATGCAGCATCGTTTTTCTGCATGTATTAGTTCTTTCTGAAAAGAGAAAGTGCAGGGGAGAACTGTGATTACAACTGAGCAAGAAGGTTAAGAATATTTTGGCGTGGCCTACATTTTGCTAGCAATGGTATAGCCTTAGGCATAGTGAGTCCAGGTCCTCCAGCCATGTCAACCGGCTCTTCACTTATCCTCTCCCATTCAAAGCATTGACTAAGTGATCCTAATGCCAAAGAAGCCACATGCATTGCCAAATTCTCACCTGGACATCCTCTCCTGCCATATCCAAATGGCATTAGCCTGAACCCGTCTCGTTGCCCTTTGAAATCGATGAACCTTTCAGGCTTGAACTCATTTGGCTCCTCCCAAAACTTAGCATCATTTTGTATTGCCCACAAATTCACTAGAAACATTGTACCCCGGGGTACACGAAAACCTCCAATGACACACTCATCCGAGGACTCGTGTGGCACAAGAAATGGAACAGCTGGGCACATTCGGAGAGTTTCGTTTATGATTCCATAGAGATAAGGGAGATGAGCAAGGTCTGAATCTGTTGGAAATAAACCCACCACAGAAATAAAATTCACGGTATTTACAGCGGAATAATAATGTAGCACCGTAATATGGTTAATCAACAAGAATAAAAAAAATGATAATGACACCAAGATTTTTACGTGGAAACCCAAAAGGGAAAAACCACAGCCCGAGAGGAGCAACTGATATCACTACAGCAAGGATTTTACACTTTGTAGGTCTGAGTAAAATACTCCAAAGACCACTACACACTTAAAAGAAATTACCCTCTTTTAATATTTTCCACCTCACTACAATATCGCTCACACTCTCTATTTTTCCTCACAGACTATTTTTCACTCTGCTTTGCCTCACTCTTCTTTCTCTCTTTGTTTGGTGTGATTAAATAAGTGAGGGAGCTCCTCCTCTTTATAGAAGTGTGATTAAAAAATACTTTTCCTTTTTGCCTATTCCTTTTATTTTCTCTTGAAAATTTTCAACCACCCCCCACCATTTTCAAGTGAAAATAATAAACCAACACTTCCTTTAGAAATTTAGAGACAAGTGCATCCATGCATAAATAAAGTATCCAGCGATTGAACTTTACATTAGTGGAATACAATTTCTATTAAACTGAATAGTTAGGTAAGGCAAGTCTTTTGAACTGCCCACAATATTGTTAAAAAAAAAAAGGATGTATCTCACACATGAATTCTATTACATTATTCCTTTATAACCAACACACAAGGCCTTGCGTTCCAATCCTCTCATTAATGCATAGAAACCAAACCCGAGATTCTTGAAGCGGCCCACTTCGCATCCACATAGGTAGACCCTTATTAATGTGCTCCTGCAAGAGCACCCACCAATAGATCTATTAAGAATTTATAAACTCAACCTCCTTTTAACAAATTGCAGGACAAAGCACTTACTTTGGGACGGTAATACCATGTGCTATCAACCAATAAAGAATGTTGTCACTCATTGAACTTGAGACTGGACGTTGTATCAAGCGTTAAGTTGAGGCTTCACCCTTAATGGTCTTTCTTTATGGGTTTTAATCCCCCCCCCCCCCCTCTTGATGTTCTCAACACCAAGTCCCTTTGTAATCCCTTAGTTAATGGATCGGCAAGATTATTAAGTGAACGTACATAGTCAACCGTTATCACTCCATCTTTAATTAATTGATTTATATAACTGTGTCTAAGGCCAATGTGCATAGACTTTCCATTATATATGACTGTACGCTCGGGCTAAGGCGGCTTCACTATCGCAAATGGATAGAAATCGGTGGCATGGGCTTAGGGCGTAATGGAATATCAAAAAGCAGATTTCTCAACCGTTCCTCTTCCTTAGAAGCGGATGACAAGGCTATAAATTTTGCAGCCACAGTTGAATCTGTAAGACGCGTTTGCTTCTTAGATCCCCAAGATATCGCACCCCCACCAAAGAGGTATACCCATCCACTTGTTGAGGAATAATCCTCTTGATCAGTGATCCAACTAGCATCTGAATACCCTTCTAGTGTAGCAGGATCACCACTATAATAGATGCCATAATCTAGCGTTTTCTTGAGATACCTTTTTACTCTTATAGTATGCCAATGATGCTCACTCAGATTGCAAAGTATATCTACTCAACTCACCCACTGCATACGCAATGTCGGGTCTCGTACTAGTCATAGTGTACATCAAACACCCGATCAACTTAGCATACTCAAGTTGAGGAATTGGCCTTCTGCCATTTCTTTCCAATTTAAGAACATGGATCATACGGTGTAGAAACAGGATTACAATCAAAATGATTGAATTTCTTTAACACTTTCTCGATATAACGAGATTGTGTTAAGGGAACCCCCCCCCCCCACCCCCACCCCCACCCTTTCTAAATAATTCTTATACCAAGAATGTCATCCGCTTCTCTCATATCTTTCATGGAGAACTGAGCAGATAGAAAACTTTTGGTGGTCTCGACCTGTTCTCTATTGGTCCCAAAGATCAACATATCATCTACATACAAGCAAATGAAAACTCCTTTTCCTTTTTCAAATTTTGAGCACACTTGTCTGATTCATTGATTTTAAAGCCATTAGATAAAATTACTTCATCAAATTTTTGATGCCATTCCTTAGGGGCTTGTTTTAGCCCATACAATGATTTTACAAGTTTGCAAACTTTCTTCTCTTGTCCTTTAACTACAGACCCCTAAGTTTGTCTCATATAGACTTCCTCTTCCAATTCACCATTCAAAACGCAATTTTGACATCCATTTGGTGAATTACTAGATTGTAAATAGAGGCTAGTGCAATAAGCATCCTTATTGTGACTATTCTAGCGGGAGCATAAGTATCAAAGTAGTCAACACCGTGCTTTTGGGTAAAATCCCTAACTACAAAGTGAGCCTTGTATTTATCCATGGTACCGTCTACTTTTAACTTCTTCTTGAACAACCATTTACCATCTATGGGTTAGCAACCAGGTGGAAGGTTAGTTAGGATCCAAATATTATTTTCCATAATGGAATCTATCTCATCTTGGATAGCCTCCTTCCATAATGGTGCATCCGAAGATTGTATGGCCTCACTAAATGTAGTGGGATCATTTCCATATTATAACAATAAGGAATTTCATTTTCAATTTTATCAGTTGAAGCTTCTACTAAATACATGTAGAAGTCATCTCCATATGTCTTTTCTTTTGTAACTCTCTTACTCTTTCTTACTTCAAAAATGTCATCTTGATTTCCATTATCTTGAGAGACTAATGGTTGTGAAGTAGAAGAATTTGGATCACTTGGAACAATATATTTTGGTCTAGGAATTAATACAAAGCAATTTTCGTCAAAAATGGCATCTCTTGATTCAAGGATGGTATTAACTGAGTACAAATCATTTGGTTCAATGACCAAAAACCTATAGGCTTTGCTATTTTCAGCATATCCTATAAAGACATTCAATTCCTCTTTCACCTAAATTTTTCCTTTTAGGTTCCGGGAATTTAATTATAGCCCTAAATCCCCAAACTTTGATATGACTCAAATTTGATTGTCTTTTGTTCCAAAGTTCATATTGAGTTGTTGAATTTCTTTAATAGGAACCCTATTAAGAATATAACAAGCCACTAACATGGCTTCACCCCAATAATCGTGACTTAGGCCTGAGTTAGACAATAAAGAGTTAATTATTTCCGTTAAGACTCGATTTATTTTTTTCGTTCGGCTACACCATTTTGGTGTGATGTATATGGCGCTGTTACTTGTTGCACAATATCAGTGCTTTGGGAAAATGTGCGATTATGATATTCCCCTCCCTTATCGGTCCTTAGACACTTAACGGAAGATTGGCATTGCAATTCAACCTCAGACTTGTAAATTTTAAATTTTTCCGTGCTTCATCTTTAGAATTTACAAGATAAACTTTTCAAAATCTTGAGTAGTCATCAATGAATGTAATAACATATTTCTTTCCTCCAATCGTAGGAGTACTATGAAAATCACATAAGTCACTATGAATTAATTCGAGCAACTTAGTACTACTCTCAATACTTGAAAATGATTTCCTTGTGATCTTTGTTAACATGCAAGTTTTACATTTTTCACTATCCACATTCATTATCGGTATCAAGCCACATTTAGAAATATCCCTCATTCTATGAAAATTTAACATGTCCTAAACGTGAATGTCATAATGAAGAATTAGATTTAAGCATGTAAACAGAAACTTAATCCTTTAATGAACGCAAAATGATCTAGTAACAAATGATCTAGTAACAAACTTTTCATTTTTCTGAATTTCAACGTATTCTAGCAACTTCCAAGTATAAATATCCATTAAAATAAAGGAATTCCTAATATATCATCCCGCAACTTGAAAGTAAAATTCACATGATATTTATGCAACATAGTTATAACATGATAATTTTCTTTGGCGTGGAATAACAATTTTCTAATAAGCATATCAAATGTGTTATTCTTAAACTTATTCAGAATGCATTTCATGATCATCACAAGTGAGTCATCTACCCTAATATTTATGTAACACCCCGCATCTTGGAACTAAGTTTAAGCTCATATCATTAGAGTTCTAGTGGAAATACTGAAGGTTTGAACGTTTTGCGAAAATGGTTGATAGGCCTATTTCGGGCAGCGATAACTCCTTGATCGGTTTGGAATTTGGGAAAGTAACCCCAATGAGGTTGTAGTATGTATAAATACCTTTCTAACTATGTAAGGACCAAGCCAATCAGAGATCGGAGCAAGGAGATATGATCGTCTCAATATGGCTAATAGTAAGGCACATGAAATCCTATAGAATCGGCTAAGTTTTCGATACGTCTGCCTTCCAGTCAAATTTCATGAAAATCCGTTGGGAATTTGAGAAAACCTCCTTGATGAAAGTTGTGGCCCTTTGAAATATCTTTCCAACGGTATCTTACGGGGGTCAAACGGACATCTGTGCAAAGAGTTATGCACATTTTACTGAAGCCTGCTCGCTGGAAATTCTGCCAGCGTAACGGTGACGTTACGGGCTGTACTTCGTGTTACGGGACGTAACAGTGGACCGTAACACACCAAAAATTTCCAGAACCTCACTGGAAATTTTCACCAAGTTACGGTCCGTCCTTTGTGTTACGGGACCGTAACAGTGACCGTATCTTGGTCCGTATGTACGTTTCGGGTCACCTGACTTCGGGAGGCCATAACCCTATCATAAATTGGGAATTTGGGAAAACTCAAAGAACGAAAGTTGTAGATAATTGAAATACCTTTCCAACCATATGTCGTGGGTTCACAGGTGACATCGGGATAAGGAGATATGGACGTTTTAAGACAGAAAAGTCCAACCCATTTTCAAGTTGGGTCAAACCCATTTCCCCTTGGTATATAAGGGAAATGTAACCCTAGCAGCCCCATTTTTTCCCCATAACTTCAGATTTTAGAGAGAGGAAGTAAGAGAGAAGGGAAATTAGAGAGAGAAAGTAGAAAATCAACCAAGTTTAAGGCCCCGAATCCCGAAGCTCGTGAAGGATAAAGTGTAGTACAAGTTGTTGCCGTCATTCTAAGCTAAGGATCGAACTTGGGGGTGTTGATTTCGTGGTAACTACTCTTGAAAGGTAATGTTTCTACTCCCTAATCATTTATGGTTGTGAATTGATGAATTCTTGGGAGAATAATAATTGGGTTTGATGAAGAGAATTATATGAACTATGCTAGAGTTGTTGGATTGTTGACTTGGGATTGTTGTATTCATATGGTTGATGAAGAATGATGTTAATTACATCTAATTGAGATTGTAGAATTAGCTAGGAGTAATAGAATGGGGATTGGGTGAAGAAAACACCATTAATGAGGGTTATAGAGCTTCGTGCCCACTAAGTGTTTGATAAAATGCTTAGATGAACAAAACATGGATATTGTTGCTAATATAGAATCCCTATGGCTTGTATTGCTATAGATTGAAGTTGAAGGGATTGAAGGACATTGTGATACGCTCAAAAGCGGGAAGTTAAGGTATGTAGAACTTCCATCCACATGTGGGAACCTCTACGTTTTCCCCATGATCCGTTTCGTAAAATCCATGAAGTTCAAATCCTAGGGCATTAAACCCAACATATTGGTAGCCCGTATTTATGTATTTATGTACATGAATCTTGTATCTATATTCGTTATTGTATTCCTAATCTTCCATTACGGTTATTAGGAACCCCAGCTTAATCCATGAATCATGAATTCTTCCTCATGTGTTCTCATTATGTTTACATGAAACTTTATGATTTTATCTAGCAAGTTACAAGCATGTTTTCAAGTCAATTATATATATGATTACAAAATATTCTTATTACTCATGAATCAAGAACATGTTTGCAAGACTATGACAAGTCATCTTATGAAACTATTTTACAAGTTATTTCATGAAACCATGTTTACAAGATTATTTCATGAAACCATGTTTACAAGTTATTTCATGAAACCATGTTTACAAGTTATTTCGTGAAATCATGATTACAAGACAAGTACAAGTTAATTCACGAAACCATGTTACAAGTTATTTCGTGAAATCATGATTACAAGTTAATTCACGAAAATCATGGGCTTTTTAGCCAACTATATTATGTTCATGTTTTTGGGAGTTGCACGAATTACCGAGAAGGCTCAGATAGCCTGAAACTATGTAGCCACCATAGGACAAGGATCGCTCCGCCAGTTAGGACGATACCTTAATTTCACACTGAATGGTTCCATCAGGTACGTTATTACCTTATACCCTGGCAAGGTATAGGGGCTCTGCTGGTCCGGCGAGGTACCAGACTCCACGTATCCACATGGTGATATCATGTGTCGGTTTATGAAATGCTCTCCCTACTTATCATGTTTTACTCATGTTATAAATATATATATACTCATGCTCATGCACATGTTCATGTCTAAGTTTTCAGTTTCAGTTCTTATCATGTTGTTCTATGTCCCATGTTGTTTCTCTCGGTTGCTTTACATACCAGTACATTCAATGTGCTGACGCCCCCTTTTTATTGCCCGGGGGCCTGCATTTCACGATGCAGGTACTGATATACAGGATGACACATCTGCTCAGTAGGACAACATCCGTATCAGCTTATTGGTGAGCCCCATCTCATTCGGGGTTTAGTCAACTTTTATTTTATGATTAATTATGCATCTAAAGGTATGCTGGGGGCCTTGTCCCAGTAAGTATGTTTTCCAGTCAGACTCATGATAGAGGTTTCATAGACTAGACAAGTCAGTTACGTCATGTCAAACATTTGGAGTCGTATAGCTATTTTGGCTCACTCATGTTTAAACAAGTATTCTGTTAAGTATTTTGACTTACCATGTTTTATAAAGGCTCATCATGCATTCACGTTATATTCCGCTTATGTTATGTATCATGATGATTCAGCAAGTCATGTGGTTCGCTCGGTCACATGCAGTCAGGCACCGAGTGTCGTGTTACGTCCAGGCCATGGTTCGGGGCGTGACAATTTATGAAATTAAATTTCACAAAAATCATAAAGTACTTTTTTTCCTTTTTGAATAAAGAAAGTAGAACCCGATATTTGCCCGGTTGTTCTTCTTGACTCATCATGGTCAAAATCAAAGTCATTGTCTTCAGTAGAAACCATGAAGAGAAGGACCGCATACTTTGACCCAAAACTTGAAGTTAGCCTTGAAATCCAATTAAAATATTCCTCAATCTAACATGGATCATTAGCTCAGTGATAGCGTCGTTTAACTCCGATCAGAAGTTGATTACATTCTTGCCCAAAAGGTGCCGCAGTCATATCTAACGTGTGGCCTTAAACTTTTAAATGTACATTTAATCTTGATGTGTCCCTCTTCTAGTAATCCAAGGAAACATGGTGACAACCTAATGTATTTCACTTCTTCAAGCCCAACGTGATTTTTGGTGACTGGCTCCATTTCTTGTTTTTGTTTCCTTTCTAAACCATTGTGAAATGAAATTAAACCAGAGATATTTAATCCTCCATAGAGAGAGTGACCAAAATATAGCTTTCAGTAAGCATCAACATGAAAAATCATTCTCTATGATTGTTAGAAAAATGTGTGATTGTGGTGAGAAATCTGGATATGCTTCAAGCCGTGTACCTTTTTTGGATCACTTTTCAAAGAGAATTATTTGTCCCTTACAAATACTCTCCCGGGATAGAATGAAGCAAAGACAAGAACTAATGTAAACAAATCTCTGAACACACAAGAATTAATGTTGCAGTAACTAAACTTATGCAGTTTTTCTTAAGGAAGAATATTGGTACTTTGAGTATTTCTCATGTTATAAATATTTCCAGGATTTTCCTCTATCTATAGAGGAGGTCTTTAACTCTTGAACCTGAAACGACGCAACCTCTAGGGAGAGATGCATTGTTTCAGGAAGAGATGTACTCTTTCAAAAAGAAAAATACTTTTTCCTTTTTGCGTATTTTCTCTTGAAAATTTCCAACATGTCCCAATTTATGTGGCACAATTTCCTTTTTGGTCTATCTAAAAAAGAATGTGATATTTTTATATTTAGAAATAATTTAACTTTATGAGATGATTTACAGCCACATATTTATATAAGGCTTGTTTTGGACCACACATTTTAAAAATTTTCATTTCTTTCTTAAATTCCGTGCCAAGTCAAATGATGTCACATAAGTTGAGATGGACGGATTAGTAGTTCTTCAGAATTCTAGTTGAAAGGTGCAGTTTACATTCAATATTTAAAGGACATGGCGTGTTTAAATTCTCTTTGCTCTTCTGTGTGTTTAATTTGACATGAGTTTTACAAAGAAAAGAAAGGAGACTTTTGACACATTAACTAAACATATGACTTATCAAAAGTACCCTTAAATCCTTTTGATGTTAGATATATCATGTCATATTTATAAAAGTGTATTATTAACAATGAACTGAAATTGTTAAAATTGAAGAGTTTTCAAATATTCTTTTAGAACAAATCTAAAAAAAAAAAGAGTGACATATAAAATGCAAAAGAGATGAAAAGGGGAAAAGTGCACGAATATCCGATTTTAACACCGATTTAATTTGTGCTCGCTTTTTTTTTTTTTTTTTTAATGTGTACCACTTAGGACAACTTCATACATACAATTTAATGTGGAGTTTCATACGGCTAAAGTTCTAAACACTTTATCTGAATTTTAATTTTGTCAAGCCTAACTTTAAATATTGTATGTCTAAATGGTATACATTTGCAAATCAAGATGACGAGTACAGGTTAACTGGCGGTATCAAAATGGGCTACCTTGTGAATTTTTTATGATGAAAAAGGACCAAAATTATGCTGTGATTTATCAGGCTACCACATATATAGGTGAAGTCCAACAGAAAATGGAGGACAGAACTGGCCCAAATTGAACAAAAAGCCCACCTCTCTACATTGATTTCCCAAAGCCGGTGCATATGGAGGGAAACCTAAAACTCACTTTTTAAAATTCAATCTGAAAAATAATTAACCAAAAATATGCCCTGACACCCCCTAAACAACAATTTCCAAATCTTAAACTCTCATATGCCATCCAGCGTAGTAAAATATTCGGATTTTTTTAATCTCAAATTATAATTCCAGCATAATTTTATGGGGTTAATTTTCCAGATCTTAAACTCCATATGCCATCCAGCGTAGTAAATAATTCGGAAATTATTTAATCTCAAAATTATAATTCCAGCATAATTTTATGGGGGTAATTTAAATTTAAGTTTCAGTGTAAGTAATAACTAGATTGATGATACCACAAAATTGATACTATTTTCGTACCACAATTTTCAACGCGTGATAACAATTTCGGAATTAAACGATCAAATGACAAAAATGCCCTTTTCCAAAGTCTTCTAACAAGGCCCATGTTAAAAATGAAAGTAAAAGTTGATTCAAATTTATAGAGTGTAAGACCAAATATATGCGTTATGTTATACCCCCCCCCCCCCCCCCCCTATAGTCCATAATCAATTCTATGAACAAACATCTACCATAACAAAAATCTACTATATAATTGAGTAATTATTTAATTTTTGTGTTACGATCTCATATTATAATTCTAGTATAACTTGTTCACAAATTAAAGGAACCTTAAGAGTTGGAAAAATTTCATAAATATACAATTTGGTCACTTACGTTGCAAAAATATAGCCCAAAACTTACATTGCAAAGCTTTAGCCCATATACACCCATATACAATATTTTAACCCATATGCACCCATATACCCATATACATAAACATCATATACACCCATATACCACCATATACACCCATATACACTATAATACAATAATAGTTATACAATATTGTACACCCACTACCCCTACCCTCCCTTCCCTATTTCTCCAACGCCAACCTCAACAACCTTCGACAACCCCATTGTTGTCACCTGCGCTCCACCTCCGGCTACTCCACCACCCCCGTAAATATTTATCAGAGATGGGACAAAACCAGCAAACATGTATAAATATATAAAAACAAGAGGGCACTCACCGGCGTTCATGGAGGTTGCCGGAAAAACGCGAATCTGGTAAGATTTGTAACAATACAATTAACATTTAAACAAAAATAAAAAGTCTCCGATGACGATGTTAAAAAGAGGATCCGGTTAGATCTGTAACAATACACCATGAATCCGGTCAGATCGTTGGGCGTTGTTTGGCTGGAGATGGCTTGCTTCGCTGGAATTAGACTTGAAACATAAAGAGTACGGAAGAAACGTGACCAGGGAAATATAGAAGAAAGAAGAGGAGCGAAGCAGTGAGGGAGGGGTCATGGTGGAGAAATGACGACTATGGAGGTGGGAGTGAGTGCAGAGAGAGGAGGGGGGGGGGGGGGTCATTTTTTGAAAGATTTTGCAAAATGGGTCAATTTTGATAGCATTATTACCCTAATTGACATAGGGCGTAATTTTCTCTTTATTCTTCTATATCTTTATTCAATTAGACAAAAAATAATACTTCCTCTTCCCAATTTATGTGACACTTTTCGTTTTTCAAGAGTCAATTTAACTAAATTTTGAAGCTAAATTAAATTAGATTAACTCAATATTTTAAGATTAAAATTTATATATTTGAAATTACAACTTTTCTCATATTATTTTAGTGAAAAATACATCTTAAAATGTTGTCAATGTTCATGCAGTTTGAATTTCGAAAAACGAAAAATATCACCGAATTGACACAGAGTGAGTACTACAAATTATCGCACAATATCACCAACTAAACGCTGCATGCATTAGTTATCAATGAACTTTTCTATTAGAAGGGGGACGTAGGGAAATAACCATTAACATAGAGGATGAATAAAAAATAATTAAAGAAGCGGGTGTGTTTGGAGGGAAACTCAAAACTCACTCTTTAAAAATTCAATCTAAAAAAAAAAAAAAAAAACAAATTAACCAAAAATTTACCCCGACAACCCTCCAAACAACAATTTCCAAATCTTAAAACTTAAAAACCATTTGCCAGCCACCCACATAGCGCCCAAACTGAAAATTTTATGCTGAATATGGCGCCATATAAATATACACACACATATCTCTCTTTCATTTCCTCAACTTTCTCTTCCCTTTCAATATACACAGAGAGAGGAAAGGGAAGAGAAAGATACAGAGGAACAAGCAATGGCAGGCCAAGAAAATTGCGTGAGAGTAACTCGTTTGGCTAAGAAAAGGGCAGCAGAAGCAATGGTTCAGTACCTACAACAGCCCAACAAGAAGAGAGTTGTTTTGGCTGAGATTCAAAATCAGATTAAGCCTAAAACTAAGCAGATTACTACTAAGAGGAAGGTGAAAAGGTTTGTTAATGAAAAAGACAAGGAATTTGATGACCCCCAGATGTGTAGTGCTTATGTTTCTGATATATATGGTTATCTTCACCATATGGAGGTTAGTCCTTTTACTCTTTTTTTTTTTTTAATAAAAAAAATGGATTTTGTTTTAGGTCTCATTTGATATCTGAATCTTAATCATTTAGATCTCGATGCTCAAGTGTGTTTGCATTTCATGTATGCTTAAAAATGTAGTATTTTTCATAAAAAGAATAAGAAGACAAATGTTTAATTGGGTCTTACCTAATAGAGCCTGATTTGGTTTCTTATGGATGATTTTTGCGAATGGGCACATTAAAGATTGAATTTTGTCAATTGGGTTGTGGTTAATATCATTGAATTAATCAAATCTTGATTTTCAGCCATGTAAAGTAGTGTAAAGGGTCGTTTGGTAAGAGTTATTAGAGAAAATAATACTGGTATTAGCTTTGATATTGTTTAATTCCTTGTGTAGTAGTGTTTTCAACCCATGTATAACCAATACGTGTATTAGTTAAACACTCTATTCAGTGCTATTCTTATACACAGTAATCGACCACTAACGTAATTGCATTTGGGCTTTTGAGTTTTTTGACTTACTCTGTGGTGTTTTGAATCAGATTGAGAATAAGAGAAGACCATTGCCTGATTACCTTGAGAAGATTCAAAAGGATGTGACTGCAAACATGAGAGGAGTTTTGGTTGACTGGCTGGTGGAAGTTGCAGAGGAATACAAACTTTTAGTAGACACATTGTACCTTACTGTTTCCTACATCGACAGATTCTTATCGGTGAATGTCATCCCTAGGCAAAGACTTCAGCTTTTGGGTGTTTCCGCAATGCTCATTGCTGCGTAAGTATTGAATCCAAGAATTGGTTTTATTCTCCTGGATATGTGTGTAAGTTTGCTTTTGAATCTAATATAATGTGTTGATTATGATCAGGAAGTATGAGGAAATTAGCCCTCCAAATGTTGAGGACTTTTGTTACATTACAGACAATACATTTACAAAGAAAGAGGTGGTAAAGATGGAGGCTGATGTGTTACAATCCCTCAAATTTGAAATGGGTAATCCCACAACCAAAACATTTGTCAGAAGATTTACTAGAGTTGCTCAGGAAGATTACAAAGTAAGTGCATAAATATGACATGAACATTATGATTTTCAGTTCAACTTTGTTTTTGTTAAATGTTTGCTTATTATATTTTTCCTGCTCTTTGCAGAAAGCCGGTTTGCAGTTGGAGTTTCTAGGATACTACTTAGCAGAATTAAGTTTATTGGATTACAGCTGCGTGAAATTCTTGCCTTCTTTGGTAGCTGCTGCTGTGATATTCCTATCAAGGTTCACATTACAGCCGAAGTCACATCCTTGGGTGAGGATTTTGATTCAATATTTGCTTAGATTTAGTTCATCGATAATATGGAGTGATTAATTAACTCTATTTATTTTATAGAGTCTGGCCCTTCAAAGTTGCTCAGGATACAAAGCAGCAGATTTAAAGGAATGTGTTCTTATCATACATGACTTGCAATTAAGTAAAAGAGGAAGCACTTTGGCAGCTGTGAGGGACAAATACAAGCTGCATAAGGTATTAATCTGTGTTTGATAATTGGTGATTTTGTTGTAGATACCTTCATAGTTTAGTTATCTAATATGAGTACTGTATGATCTTCGTGTAACAGTTCAAGTGTGTGTCAACATTATCTTCTCCTCTGGAAATACCGGATTCATTCTTCGAAGATGCAAGACAATGACTACTTGGGCATATGCTTGGGAATTAGAATAGGACTGCATTCTTGGCTTCTTCAAGTTGGAAAGATTGCTTAATTTTGCTTCATGCTGCTCTGAGGATGTTATTAGGGTCAACTCAATAGAAAATGTGTCATGTTCGATAAATTTTTTGTATTTCTTATTGAGTATATCTTACAACTTAAAATTTGTTGGCCCTTGCTTATCTTTGGGCAGGACATATTTTTGCCAACAGCCAAAAATTTACAGGAATCCTTTGAATTTACATTATATTCAAGATAAAAGGGATCTTATGTCCTCTCCCTGTCCATGAATTGCTTGCAAGTCAACTTGTGTGTTTCTCGGAAAAGCAAATGGATGATCAAGAAACCTTACTTTTGCATTTGGTTTCCTAAGTACAATTAAGTAGTGAAGGACTGGACTGGACTGCAAACTATTGTTACCTTTTATGTCCCATTTTAAATGCAATGAACCTAAACCCGTCAACCGGTTTAGTTTTACCGGTTCCAACTGGTAACCGGACCGGTAAAACCAGAGCCGGAACCGGTTAATTGTTTATTATATATCGGTCCGGTTTCAATTTTTTTGAAACCGGAATCGGATCGGTTAAATCGG
This sequence comes from Lycium barbarum, assembly GCF_019175385.1. Lineage (NCBI taxonomy): Eukaryota > Viridiplantae > Streptophyta > Magnoliopsida > Solanales > Solanaceae > Lycium > Lycium barbarum. Next base: position 121,935,524 of record NC_083343.1, on the reverse strand, counting down.
TGGTTTTTTTTTTTTTTTTTAATTGTAGCTATTGGCAGCCCAATGGACCGTGGCCGTTGCCAAACGGTTCCCAACTCATTTTTTGCCCCCCCCCCCCCCCCCCCCAACCCAAACCCCCCAAACTTTTTTTTAACACTTTAATCCATCCCCACCCCTATATAAACCCCTCTCCATTTGCATTTTAATCTACACTAATTCACTCTTCTCTTTCTCTTAAATCTCAATCTCTTAATTATAGTTACTTTGCAACAATTAGTCACTTTAAATTTTTTTCAAATAAATATTATAAAGTCTTATTATAGTTTCAATTATTAATTTTGCAATTATAATATTGTTGGTGGAGTTGGTGATTTTGCAACAATCCAAAGTAGCTTTGGTGGAGTTGCAATTCTAGTCCGGCAATTTGGTACTTTCGTTCCGACTCTATCTTTATTTTTTGCAATTTAATTTGTTGCAATTCATTTTCTCGGTGGCACGAGTGGTGCTCGGTGGCTAGCCCCGTGTACCCGTCATGGCCCCTAGCTGGGTCGTGACAGTATTGTTAGGCGTGGGCTTAATGAGAAAACATTTGTGGAAGAAACATCTAATTTAGGTATTGATATTGGTGGAAATAATCCACTTTTAGGTCATGAGGCAATGCAACAACATTATACCGACACTTTTAATGAAATTGATGATGATGATGATGATGATGATGAAACACAACCCCCCGAAAATCCCATAGGAGATACATGTCCTGCACAATTACATACACAAGACAAACCGCCTAGAACTCGTAAGTCAACCGCTAAAATTTGGAAATTTATGACTAAGGATAGGGAAAGCCAAACAGCTAAAGTACCCTATGTGGACAAGTATTTACTTTTAAGCAAGAAACTAGTAAGGATGGTGGAACGGGTACACTAAATGGTCATATGAGAAAGAAACATATGGATGTTTGGGGAGAGCAAACAGATTCAACTGTGGAGGGTATTCAAATGACGATAGACCCACGAACCGGTAAAAATATTAAGTATGACAAGAAAAAAGAGCATATAGAAATAGCTAAAATGGTAGCTTATGATTGTTTACCATTTTCCTTTCCTTCGAGTTTGGGGTTTGTTACTTACATTCAACATTGTTATAATCCGTTATTTGAGGGTATTCCTAGAAGTACTTGTAAAGCGGATGTTATAGATTTGTATAAAAAATATAGATTTTATTTGCGCCATGTATTTAATTCTTTAAATTGTAATGTTTCTCTTACCGCTGATTTGGGTCTTAGTCTTAACAAGTTAGATTTTTTTGCTATTACATGTCATTGGGTTGATGACAATTTGGTTATGCAAAAAAGAATTATAGCTTTTTTATATGATGAAGGAAAAGGTCGTCACGATGGAAATTTTTTAGCGGATTCAATGTCTACTATTATGAGATTTTTTAACATTTATAGAAAAACACTTTGTATTCCTTTAGATAATGCTTC